>NW_026975029.1:3575548-3662348 GCF_030014295.1 Loxodonta africana
AAAAGATATAGTCATAGATCTTTCATATGGAGTATGAAAATAGGGGTAAATTTATCAAGGTAATCACAAAGGAAAATAACAATCCTGCACATCAAAATAATAATAAAAAAGAAAAACATGAAGACAGCAAAAACAAAAGCAACAACACTGGAAAAGAGGAAAAG
Source organism: Loxodonta africana (assembly GCF_030014295.1). Classification (NCBI taxonomy): domain Eukaryota; kingdom Metazoa; phylum Chordata; class Mammalia; order Proboscidea; family Elephantidae; genus Loxodonta; species Loxodonta africana. The sequence continues at coordinate 3,575,713 of NW_026975029.1, forward strand.
ATAATGCATAAAGAGAAATTACTCAGCACAGAAAATTCAGTGGAAAAAAGAAGCTGTCAACAACCAAAAAAAAAGGCATCAAAATGACAGCACTAAACTCATACCTAGACATAATTACGCTGAATGTAAATGTACTAAATGCACCAATAAAGAGACAGAGAGTGGCAGAATGGATTAAAAAAAACAAGATCTGCCTATATGTTGCCTACAAGAGACATACCTCAGACATAAAGATACAAACAAACTAAAACTCAAAGGATGGAAAAGAGATACCAAACAAACAACAACCAAAAAAAGAAGAGTGGCAATATTAATTTCTAACAAAATAGACTTTAAAGTAAAATCTACCACAAAGGATAAGGAAGGACTCTTTTGTGCAGCCAATGACAGGGCTCCAAAATACATAAAATGAACTCTAAAAGCACTGAAAATAGAGATGGGCAGCTCTACAATAATAGTAGGAGGCTCCAACACACTACTTTTGGTGAAGGACAGAACATCCAGAAAGAAGCTAAATAAAGACAGTGAAAGTCTAAATGCCGCAATCAACCAACTTGATCTCATAGGCACATACAGAACACCCCACCCAACGGCAGACAAGCATATTTTCTTTTCCAATGCACATGGAACGTTCTCCAGAATAGACCACATATTAGGTCATAAAGCAAGTCTTAACAGAATCCAAAACATCAAAATATTTCAAAGCATCTTTTCTGACCATAAAGCCATAAAAGTAGAAGCCAATAACATAAAGCAAGTGAAAAAAAAAACAAACACACAGAAACTGAACAACACCTTGCTGAAATACTACTGGGTTATAGAAGAAATTAAGGGTGGAATAAAGAAATTCGTAGAATCAAATGAGAATGAAAACACTTTCTACCAGGACCTGTGGGACACAGCAAAACAGTGCTCAGAGGTCAATTTATAGCAATAAATGCACACATCCAAAAGAAGAGAAGGCCAAAATCAAAGAATTATCCCTACAACTCAAAGAAATAGAAAGAAAGCAGCAAAAGAAGTCCTAGGGTACCAGTAGAAACAAAATAATAAAAATTAGAGCAGAATTAAATGAAATAGAGAAAAGAAAAACAATTGAAAGAGTTAACAAGACCAACAGCTGGTTCTATGAAAAGATCAACAAAATCAATAAACCATTGGCCAAATGGACAAAAGAAAAATAGGAGAGAAAGCAAATAACCCGAATAAGAAATGAGATCGGCAATATTACAACAGACCCAACTGAAATTAAAAGAATCATAACAGAATATTATGAAAAATTGTACTCCAACAAATTTGAAAACCTAGAAGAATTGGATAAATTTCTAGAAACACACTACCTACCTAATCTAACACAAACAGATGTAGAACAGCTAAATAAACCTATAACAAAAGAAGAAATTGAAAAGATAATTAAAAATTCCCAATAAATTAAAGCCCTGGCCCTGATGACTTCACTGGAGAATTCTACCAAACTTTCAGAGAAGTGTTAACACCACTACTACTAAAGGTATTTCAGAACATACAAAAGGATGGAATACTCCCAATCTCATTCTATGAAGCCAGCATAACCGTCATAACAAATCCAGGTGAAGACACCACAAAAAAAGAAAATTACAGACCAATATTCCCCATGAACTTAGACACAAAAACCCTCAGCAAAATTCTAGCCAACAACATATTGAAAAAGTAATTCACCTTGACCAAGTAGGATTCATACTAGGTATGCTGGGATGGTTTAACATTTGAAAAACAATCAATGTAATCCATCATATAAATAAAAGACAAGAACCACATGGTCTTATGGGTTGATGCAGAAAAGGCATTTGACAAAGTCCAACATCCATTCATGATAAAGACTCTCAGCAAAATAGGAGTAGAAGGAAAATTCCTCCACATAATAAAGGACATTTATGTAAAGCCAACAGCCAACAGCACCCTAAATGAAGTGAGTCTGAAATCATTCCCCTTGAGAACGGGAACCAGACAAGGATGCCCTTTATCATCACTTTTATTCAACATTGTTCTGGAGGTCCTAGCCAGAGCAATTAGTCTAGGGAAAAAAAAAAAAAAAAGCATCCAAATTGGTAAGGAAGAAATAAACTATCTCTATTTGCAGATGATATGATTTTATACACGGAAAACCCTAAAGAATCCACAAGAAAACTACTGGAACTAATAGAAGATTTCAGCAAAGTATCAGGATACAAGATAAACATGCAAAAACCAGTTGGATTCCTCTATATGAGCAAAGAGAAAGTCGAAGAGGAAATCATGAAATGAATACCATTTACAATAGCCCCAAGAAGATTAAATACTTAGGAACAAATCTAACCAGAGACATAAAAGACCTATACAAAGAAAACTATGAGACACTACTGCAAGAAACCAGAAGAGACCTACGTAAGTGAAAAAACATACCTTGTTCTTCAATGGGAAGACTCAAGGTTGTGAAAATGTTTATTCTACTCCAAACAATCTATAGATAAATGCAAGCCTGATCCAAACTCCAATGGCATTTTTTAATGAGATGGAGAAACAAATCACCAAGTTCATATGGAAAGGGAAGAGGCCCTAAATAAGTAAAACAGTACTGAAAAATTAGAACAATGTGGGAGGCCTCACAGTACCTGATTTTAGTGCATATTACAACACCAGGGTAGTCAAAACAGCCTGGTACTGGCACAACAGCAGGTACATAGACCAATGGAACAGAATTGAGAATTGAGACATAAATTCATCCACGTATGAGCAGCTTGTATTTAACAAAGGCCCAAAGTCCATTAAATGGAGAAAAGACAGTCTCTTTAACAAATGGTGCTGGAATAACTGGATACCCATCTGCAAAAAAATGAAACAAGACCCATACCTCTCACACCATGCAGAAAAACTAACTCAAAATGGATCAAAGACCTAAATATAAAATCTAAAATGATAAAGATCATGGAAGAAAAAATAGGAAGAACTCTAGTAGCCCTCAAACATAGCATAAACAGTATACAAAACATTGCCAAGAACGCACAAACACTGGAAGGTAAAGTCGATAACTGGGAGCTTCTAAAAATGAAACACTTATCCTCATCCAAAGGCCTCACCAAAAGAGTAAAAAGACTACCTATAGACTGGGAAAAAAAATTGGCTACAACAAATCCGATCAGTGTCTAAATCTTTAAAATCTACAAGATACTGCCAAACTTCAACAACAAAAAGACAAATAAACCAATTAAAAAATGGGCAAAGGGTATGAACAGAAACTTCACCAAATAAGACGTTCAGGCGGCTAACAGCTACGTTAGGAAACGCTCATGATCAATAGCCTTTAGAGAAATGCAAATCAAAACTACAATCAGATACCATCTTACCACAACGAAGCTGGCTCTAATCTAAAAAACACAAAATAATAAATGTTGGAGAGGTTGTGGAGAGACTGGAACACTTATACATTGCTGGTGGGAATGTAAAATGGCACAACCACTTAGGAAATCGATTTGGCGTTTCCTTAAAAAGATAGGAGTACCATACGATCCAGCAATCCCAGTCCTTGGAATATAGTGTAGAGAAATAAGAGCCCTACAAGAATAGATATATGCACACCCATGTTCACTGCAGCACTGTTACAATAGCAAAGAGATGGAAACAATCAAGGTGCCCACCAATGGATAATGGATAAACAAATTATGGTATATTCACACAATGGAATACGATGCAACAATAGAGAAAAACAATGAATCCATGAAACATCTCATAACATGTAGGAATCTGGAAGGCATTATGCTGATTGAAATTAGTCAGTCGCAGGACAAATATTGCTTGAGACCACTATTATAAGAACTCAGGAAAAGGTTTAAACACAGAAGAAAACATTCTTTGATGATTACGAGAATGGGGAAGAAGGAAGAGGGATATTCACTAATTACAGAGTAGACAAGAATCATTTTAGGTGAAGGGAAGGACAACACGCAATACAGGGGAAGTCAGCACAACTGGACTAATCCAAAAGCTAAGCAGTTTCGAGGGACACAGTAGCAAGGGTGGGGGTCTGGGGACCATGGTTCAGGGGACATCTAGGTCAACTGACGTAACAAATCGTATTAAGAAAGTATTCCACATCCCACTTTGATGAGTGGTGTCTGGGGTCTTGAAAGTTAGCAAGCGGCCATGTAAGATGCATCAATTGATCTCAATCTGCCTGGAGCAAAGGAGAATGAAGAACACCAAGGACTCAAGGAAATATGAGCCCAAGAGACAGAAAGTGCCACTTAAACCAGAGACTCTAACAGCCTGAGACTGGAAGAACTAGATGGTGCCCGGTTACCACCAATGACCGCACTCTAAGGGAACACAACAGAGAATCTCTGATGGAGCAGGAGAAAAGTGGAATGCAGACCTCAAATTCTAGTAAAAGAGACCAGGCTAAATGGTCTGACTGAACACTGGAAGGACTCCAGAGGTCATGGCCCTTGGACTCTCTGTTAGCCCAAAACTAAAACCATTCTGAAGCCACTTCTGCAGACAAAGATTAGACTGGACTATAAGACATAAAATGAAACTGGTGAGGATTGTGCTTCTTAGCTCAAGTAGACACATTGTGACTGTGTGGGTAAAGCCTCTCTGGAGGCGAGATGAGAAGGCAGAGGAGGACAGGAACTGGATGAATGGACACAGGAAATACACAGGGGAGAAAGAAGGAGAGTGCTGTCACATTGTAGGGAGAGCAACTGGGATCACCTTAACCATGTCTGTATAAGTTTTTGTATGAGAAACTTACTAGAATTGTAAACTTTCACTTAAAGCACAATAAAAAGAATACTTAATATTAAAAAAAAGAATTGTTATCCATACACATTTGCTAAATATTTACTTCTGAAAAGCTTCCATATACCATAACTTCCCCATTACCCTCACTCTGTTTATGATTTTTAAAATAAGCTTAAAAATTTCAATTTAGAACAATTTTATATCTTGCTATTATGATTTCACTTAAAGTAAATTTATTGCCAATCATAGCTTTTATAACAAAATATTAATTATTTTTCCCTTGCAAATAATTCATTTGATTGGACTATATATATATATACATTTTTTCTCAATGAGTCCATGTTTAAATTTCTTGTTTATAATTTCTTTTCTTATCCACTCCAAGCCTGTAAATACAATTTACAGAATGTAGTAGCAAGTTTTGATATAAGACCGTGGATTCACTTTGGAAACCCTGGTAACATAGCGGTTAAGAGCTACAGCTGCAAACCAAAAGGTTAGCAGTTCAAATCCACCAGGTACTCCTTGGAAACCCTATGGCACAGTTCTACTCTGTCGTATAGGTTTGGTCGGAGTCAGAACCCACTCGATGGCAACGGGTTTTAGGGAACTTACTTTATGCTACATAAAAAAAGAAAATATAGCCATCAATTTACAAATTATTTAGGACAACAATTAGGTTATCAAACACTTATCATTTATTAGTCACCGTGCAGGTCATGGTGCCATGAATAGTGATGTTTATGGTCTCCAGATACCAAAAGAAAAATGAGTAGTAATGGTGAACATTTAGAAATTTATTTCACCTAATAAAAAGGAAATACTTTTTTTCTGATTTTTGATGCTCTACCCACTTTTTTTTTTTTACCCACTATCATCTGATGCCTACAGCCACGTTTTCTTAGCATTAGAAATATTTGTTTGTTTTTCTGTGAAAGTAATTTACAAGTGAGAACAACTTTCGTGAGGGAAGGGGTCATGAGCATCCTCTGAGGGAGGCTGAGGAATATACTCAGCATTGCATAATCCAGTATATTGGCTGATGCCTTATTGTTTTCCTCGGCAATTTTATTGCATACTCCCAGAAATAAAACAAATTAAGAGAACAGTTTATTGTGATACACTCAGTGATTATTTTTGAAAGCTGGAAGGATATATTTATTTTTACCTTTCAAATATTTTTGATATGAAAATAAAATGGCAGAAATCTTAATGAAAAGTATGATTTCTGAGATTGTTCTATAAAATATGAGAAGAACAAAAGAATTTATTTTGTATTCCCCTATGTAATTTCCATCTATCCTATATCAGTATTTTTGAAGATTGGGTTACTTCAGAGTCTATGTCTTATTTTGTTAGAAAAAAATTTTAAAAACTACCAAATTATTTTAACATTGGTCTTTACCACTTATACACAAATCTAATTCCCCTTCAACACTGAAATTTTACCCTCTGTGTACTTAGCTACATTCCCAAATTTCTCACTGGAATGACAAGATTTTGTTAATTTTAGATGAGTGGAATCCCAAACATGAATTTTTGTCTAGAATGTGGGCAATTAGTTATAATATTCTAGTTTATGCTGTAGTATAACACCAGTGATTAAAAAAAAATCTCTATCATAAAACCACAATAGTGGATTTCTGGATCACGCTGCACATTATCTTGGGATTTGTCCTCCCTCAGGGACACAGGCTGATGGTGCTTCCCTCATTGTGAAGCAACAGCAATTTCTGGAAGATGGAAAGAACATGGAATTTCACTCGCTGGCTCTAAATTCTTGCCATGGGTTACGCATGTCACTTGCACTAATGTTTCACAGTCCACACCTAACTTCAGAGAAAAGGGAAGTGCAATCTAAACTTGAGCCAGGAAGGATGAAGATCAGATGATTAACCAACATTCCTAATCAAGTAGTTCACCCTTCTGGGTCCCAACTCCTCTCCAAAGGAGACAACCAAATGTCCCATTCAGTCATGGAATAAGCTCAAAGCCCAGGATCTCTTGGTGATAAGCAGTCACCAATAAGGTCCATCTTTTATCTGATGACCTGTGAATTATCTAAATTTCCCAGTTATCCAAATATCCAGCATGTCTTGGTTGGACAGGGACAGGATAACAGAAATAAACAGTGGTATTAGGAAAGAAAGAATGAGATATCCACAGGAATCGTGGGTCCCCAGAAATTCTGAAATTCCATTAGGCAGACATTTAAAGGCCCACTATATTTCTGATGAGGAATAGTCACTGATAAGGCCACTTTTCTGCCTCCTTGGAGTAGTTTTCACATTTCATTTTTTTGATAGCATTGCCCCTGGATCTTCTCTCTGAGATATGCTTTTTAAAAGATTCATATTGCCTTATCTGCCATGATGCAAAACCCAAAAAAACCCACTGCTGTTGAGTCGATTCTGACTCATAGCGACCCTATAGGACAGAGTACAACTGCCCCATAGAGTTTCCAAGGAGCGCCTGGTGGACTCGAACTGCCAACCTTTTGGTTAACAGCCATAGCACTTAACCACTACGCCACCAGGGTTTCCTATCTGCCTTGATAATTGTGGAATATACTCTTATGGTTGCTAAAGAGTTTTTTCAACTAACTTTCTGCCCATGGTGATTGGAGTCTGTGATAAAGAGACTATCATTTGACAAGTATTTACTGCCTTCTGCTGATCACATGAGGAGCACACTTCTTCACTCCATCACGCGTTAACCTAGTGATGTGATAAACTTTGCTGAATAGCATGTGGCTGAAAGTGTCTGTATACCACTTCCAAGCCTAGAGTTTCAGCGATATTATATTTTCATATTTCTCTATTGTTTCTTCCATCATCATGAGAAGAAAATGTCTCCAGTAGGTTGTCTCTTTCAAAAACTTATTTAAGTTTTCTAAGCCTAATTTCCTCATCTAAAAATCGGTTATCAGGAGAGAGATCACTAGCTATTTCAAAAGAGAGAACAGAATTCAGATAAGTACTTCAATAGGAGATGAAGGAATCAAGGAACCAAACAAGGGAAGCTGAATCAACTTAGAGACTCCCATCAGTATGTTGCTTCCAACACCCAGAAAACTGTCAAACAGCAGGACAAGGTGGCTTCCAGGACCCCATGGGTGGGGCCCTCATGCAGAACCCAGAACCAAGGTGAGGACCAGCAGACAATATTTGAAACCATGAAGAGAGTGGCTATTTATTCGAAGTGAAATCATGGCGAGCCACGGTTACTTCCAGGAACTATAGTTGAAGTGGGGAAAGAGAGAAGGAGAAATTTGCTGACTTATGTCCTATTGCCTTTCTAATCTTCCGACAGTCTTACATTGTGATTTCCTACAAGAAATATGCTGGCAAAGGATCTTGGGAAATGTAGTTCTCCTTGGTATAGAGTCAAATAAAGTCAGTGAAAATATCTGAAAACCAAGGAGCATTACAAAACATGCTGGCTAATATGAAAAAATAAAAACCAATCATGTTGAGTCAATTACAACTCATAGCAACCGTATAGGGCAAAGCAGAACTGCCTTGTAGGCTTTTCAAGGAGCAGCTGGTGGATTTGAACTGCCAACCTTTTGATAAGTGTCAGCTTTTAACCACTGAACCACCAGGACTCCAAGCTAATAATCCAAAAAAAAAATAGAGCCTGTCTTATATGGTGTGTGTGAGCATCTTCATATCTAGAGTTTTTTTTCTTAAAATCTGCTTTGTTTAATATTTTATAGCTAAACCACCTTTCCTTTTAATTAATATTTGTCTTATGTATCTTTTTGACCTTTTAAATTTCATATATTCTTTGTCTTTATATTTAAATATGCCTCCTTAAAATTTCACTCAAGTAAAATTTTGCTGAAGATAATTCAAAAATGGCTGCAGCAGTACATCAACAGGAAACTGCCAGAAATTCAAGCCGATTCAGAAAAGGATGTGGAAACTAATGGGCCGCAACTACCACAGCCTCCACCAGACTGAGTCCAGCATAATTAGATGGTGCCCAGCTACCACCAACGACTGCTCTGACAAGGATCACAATAGAGGGTCCAGGACAGAACTGGAGAAAAATGCAGAACAAAACTATAACTTACAAAAAAAGACCATACTTACTGGTCTGACAGAGACTGGAGAAACCTCAAGAGTATGGCCCCTAAGTGTCCTTTTAAATCAGTACTGAAGTCACTCCGAAGGTTCACCCTTCAGCCAAAATTTAGGCAGACCCGTAAAACAAATCAAGACTAAATGGGCACACCAACCCAGGGGCAAGGATGAGAAGGCTGGAGGGAACAGGAAAGCTGATAATGGGGAACCCAAGGTTGACAAGGGTAGAATGTTGACATGGTGTAGGGTTGGCAACCAATGTCACAAAACAGTATGTGTATTTATTGCCTAATGAGATATTAATTTGCTCTGTAAACCTTCATCTAAAGCATAATTAAAAAAAAAAGAGAGAAAAATCAAAATATCTACCTGATAACATTTGGGAATTACTGTTATTTCCATCATTGCTATCACATAATAACAATTATAACATGTGCATTGTTAATTATAATTACAACATTTATTGTGCACTGTCAGGAACAGTACCAAGTACTTTTCATACATTGCTCATTCCATGCCCGTATTAACCCCATGAAGTAGGTGCTATTATCACATCCAGAGTCCTGTGGATAGTAATGGGTAGGAATGTAAACCTAGGTTGAAATTCTTAACCACTGTTACATTAACTTCAGTTCTACTTCTGGCCACGGTGGTTCTGTTTTTATATATTAATTGATTAAATGTATTGAGGAAGACTGAGACTATAAACCTAGAGAGATAAATTTGAATATGTAAGTATATAGCCAGTGGAAGGATTTCAAAGGGTAATGGAATCAGGGTATTATAATGAAGAAAGGTCTGGATCATTGGGATGGCAGACCAAAGAGTAAGAAACACTAACTCTTCAGATGAACTATGTGAGCACTACCCAACTGGCACAATGGTAAGTTCCATCACTTGTCTTGTCAAAGAAGATATGACATAATGAAGCCATATACAGCTGTATTTCTGTATGACTTGATTCTGATCCATTGGGCAGACAACCATGTATAATGACTCTGATCTACAAGAAACATGTGCTCTGTGTGCTAGGCTTTGGGTACACAGATATATGTTCCCTTTCTTTTCTTTTCTTTTTTAAAAATAAGTTGTGGTTAAATAAATATTAAAATAAAAAAATCCTGATTTGAAAGAAAAAAAATAAAGAAAATGACACAGAAGGAGGGATATAATTGCTGATGTCCGGTGGATCTTGGCTAAAACCTGAGAATACCAGAAAGATGTTTATTGTTGTTGTTATTAGGTGCAGTGGAGTTGCTTCCGACTCATAGCGATCCTATGTACCACAGAAAGAAACACTGTCCGGACCCATGCCATACTTACACTCGTTGTTATGCTTGAGCCCATAGTTGCAGACACTGTGTCAATCCATCTCATTGAGGGTCTTCCTCTTTTAAAAGCTGACCCTGTACTTTACCAGGCATGATGTCCTTCTCCAGAGACTGATCTCTTCTGACAACACGGCCAAAGTATGTTAGATGCAGTATCACCATCCTGGCTTCTAAGGAGCATTCTGGCTGTACTACTTCCAAGACAGATTTGTTTGTTCTTTTGGTATATTAAATATTCATTGCCAACACCACAATTCAAAAGCATCTATTCTTCTTCAGTCTTCCTTATTCATTGTCCATCTTTCACATGCATATGAGGCAATTGAAAATACCACTAATGCTTGGAACCTGAAATATACGAAGTATGAATCTAGGAAAATTGGAAATCTTTAAAAACGAAATGGAACACATAAGCATCGATATCCTAGGCATTAGTGAGCTGAAATGGACTGATATTGGCCATTTTGAATCGGACAACACATAGCCTACTACGCCAGAAATGACAACTTGAAGAGGAATGGTGTTACATTTATCGTCAAAAAGAACAATTCGAGGTCTATCCTGAAGTACAGTGCTGTCAGTGATAGGATAATATCCATAGGCCTATAAGGAAGACCAGTTAATATGACTATCATTCAAATTTACGCAGCAACCACTAAGAACAAAGTTGAAGAAATTGAAGATTTTTTTCAGCTTCTGTAGTCTGAAATTGATTGAACGTGCAATCAGGATGCGTTGGTAATTACTGGTGATTAGAATGTGAAAGTTGGAAACAAAGAAGAACAATTGGTAGTCGGAAAATATGGCCTTGGTGATAGAAACAATGCCGGAGATTGAATGATAGAGTTTTGCGAGACCAATGACTTCTTCATTGCAAATACCTTTTTTTCACCAACATCAACGGCAACTATGCACATGGCCCTCGCCAGATGGAATACACAGAAGTCAAAACGACTACATCTATGGAAAGAGACAAAGGAAAAGCTCAATATCATCAGTCAGAACAAGGCCAGGGGCTGACTGTGGAACAGAAAGATTTTTATCTGTGTTAATTATTGACTATTCAAAGGCATTTGACTGAGTGGATCATAACAAATTTTGGATAACATTGCAAAGAGTGGGAATTCCAGGACACTTAATTTTGCTCATGCGGATTCTCTACATAGACCAAGAGGCAGTAACTGGAACACAACAATGGGACACTGCTTAGTTTGAAATCAGAAAAGATGTGCATCAGGATTGTATCCTTTCACCATACTTATTCAATTTGTATGCTGAGCAAATGATCTGAGATGGACTATATGAAGAAGGCAGCATCAGGATTAGAGAAAAACTCATTAACAACCTGCAATATGCAGAACACACAGCCTTGCCTGTTGAAAGTAAAGAGGACTTGAAGCACTTGCTGATGAAGATCAAAGACGTCAGCCTTCAGTATGAATTACACCTCAAAATAAAGAAAACAAAAATCCTCAAAACTGGACCAGTAACCAACATCGTGATAAATGGAGAAAATACTGACGTAGTCAAGGATTTAATTTTACTTTGATCTACAATTAACTCCAGTGGAAGCAGCGGTCAAAAAATCAAAGGATGTATTGCATTTGGCAAATTGGCTGCAAAAGCCCTCTTTAAAGTGTTAAAAAGCAAAAATGTCGCTTTGAGGACTAAGGTGCACCTGACCCAAGCCATTGTATTTTCAGTTGCCTTTTGCCACTTCTGCATGTGAAAGATGGACAACGAGTACGGAAGACCAAAGAAGAATCGATGCCTTAGAATCACAGTGTTGGTGGAAAATATTGAATATAAAATGGACTGTCAAAAGAATGGTCAAATTTGTCTTGGAAGAAGTACAGCAAGAATGCTCCTTAGAAGCGAGGATGGCGAGATTTCGTCCCATGTAATTTGGACATATTATAAGGAGGAACCAGTCCCTGGAGAAGGACATCATGCTTGGTGAAGTAGAGGGTCAGCAAAAATGAGGGATTAACACAGTGGCTGCAATAATGGGCTCAAACATAGAAATGATAGTTAGGTTGGGGCATATTGGGGCAGTGTTTCATTATGATGCACATAGGGTCGCTCTGAGTAGGAACCCACATGAAGGAACCGAACAACAACAATTAAAATACGAAAAGGTTTTCTCCAGTCTAGATTCTTTGCTCGGAATATTTAGTCTATTTACATTTGCTGAAAAACTTATGTTTTTCAGCTTATTAGTTTTTTTATTTTAAATTAAAAAAAACTTTATATTATTCAATGTAGTGATTTTTAGTTACTTATCTTCTCTGTGTCCCCCCTTCATCTCATTCCTGTCTTCTTTGGATTGATTATTTTTTTGCATTTCACGATTTCTTTGTGTCATTTAAGACAATATGCACTTTACTTCTTTATGTTTAGTGATAATCTAGGACAATGTACCATACACTTAATTAATCAAAAACTAATTTTATTACAACTTCATCTACTCAAACAATAAAAGGTATTATATATTTTAACTCATATCTTCACAGCTATTGCTGTCTAACAAAACACCACAAAACTTGGCAGTTTAAAACAATAAGTTATTATCTCCCCAGGATTCTGGGTTGAGTGGGTTGGTTCTCTGCTAGAATGTCCATTTTGAAGTTGCAATCAGATACTGGCTGGAGTCATCTGAAAACCTATTGGGCTGGATGTCCAAGAATACTTCTTCACTCCCATGTCTAGTGCCGCAATGCTGCTCCATGGGACCTCTCTCTCCAGCAGACAATTATGGGCTTTTTATGTGACCTACAAGTTCTTGACCGAGTTCTCAGCCACTCTACTTGGTGCCATTCACTGAGAAAGAATTTTCTGCAGATTTCCTGGACCTACTTGAGGAGCTGGGAGGTTAATTTCTAGCTAACTCAGACACAATTGTGTTGTCCCTTACATTCCCTGGTTTATTCAGAGTTCTTCTGAATCCTCACCTTTAGGGGCCTTGTAGTTTATCTCCTGTTGTCCATGAAACACAGAGCCATGAAAGTTGATACAGCATTGTTTTTTTATTTCCTTTGACTAATATTCTGGTAAAGAAGCTAATTCCTTCTGCCTTATTTTTCTAATTACTGTTTTTATTTGTGTATGTGTGTGTCTGTGGTATATATATGCAGTTCTTTAATGCATGAAAGAAAAACTTAGATCCACATGCCTATAATCTGTTTCCAAGTCTGTCTATCTATCTATTCAACTAGCTCTGTGTGTTGGTTATGATACCTCATCTGCCATGTTTCCAGGCACTGAAGTCTCTGTCATGTTATTTTCACATTACTAACTTAAATTAATCTTGATAATACATATATTTTTAATTTTAGGAATGCTGTTTTTATAGACAGAATAGCTGTATATCAGAGAAGCTAACTTACCCAAGGTACATGTTCTTAGTTGACTGATCCCAGACGGCAACCCCTGGCCCTCTCACAGAAAAATCTAAGTGGTTTTCCTCAACCACATTGTTTTTGATTTTTCACTTCTAGAACATCTTAAAACTTTAATCAAAGCCGAAGTGGTAAGACTTCTCTGTAATATAAAATAATTCTAAACAGATAAAAATATTATTTTCAGAACAATGGTTCCAGATTATATGAAGTAGGGAAAGAGAATTATAACCCCTTTTATTCAAATGTAGTTCATATCTTAATTATGGGTTTTAGGTAACACATATATTCACCTGAGCACTATTCCAGTGTGTGTGTATGTGTGTGTGTGTGTGTGTGTATCCACAAAGCACAGCAGTTTAAAACAATTATTTATTTTGCAAATGAATTTGCAATTTCAGCAGGTTTCATCAGGGACAGCTCATCTCTACTCCACGCTTCATCAGTGGAAGTGGCTCAACTGGGAGCTGAAAGATACACTTGCATGATGTGCCACCAAGGACTGAAAAAAATGGCTTTGAATTTGGCCGGGCTCTCAGCTGGGGATGTGCACTAGAAGTCTTCGTTTCTCTCTTTGTCACAGCATGGGGATTATATAATTGCACCAACACAATTACTCTTAAGACATTTCTTAAAATAGGGAATGGGGTAGCATACAGTCACTTGCAATTCTAAAATTCTGGTAGAAATTGTTGCCAGCTCCTTAACTAAGATTCAGTGTGATTCTCTGGGAATTATTCTACATGATTTTTGCCTCTGCTTTCTGAGTCACCCTTGCTCTACCATGAGAAAACTGAGTAGTCACCTCAATCAGCTTACTCCTTAGACCAAACTAGTGATATTTCTGTCAGAAAAACATGCTTGCAAACATTGTGAGTTTTCCATGAATCTTACTGGAATATACTCCATTAGACAAAACCCACAACTACCAACCTTGGGCTTCCTGTGACTCTGCTGCACTACAGTGCCCTGAAACATTTTAGTAGTCCTATATATTTTTAACTAAAGAGAATCTACAAGACTCTCAAGATTTATAGAAGGTCTTTTGTCTCTTTGGGTGTTTATTTAAGGTACAGTGTCTTAAATCGTCCTGAAGCCTTAATAAATGATTTTAGAGTCACAACTTGTGTTGGATCTTTGGCCTGAGGCCCTTTCTTAATTTGAGACTTCTTCGCTGAAAGAAAGTTTTATTTTTGAATCCACTGTGTACTGACTCCTTTGTACACAATATATTTTTTTCTTCAGCTCATCTCTCTACTCTTACGTTTTAACATAGGTCATGAAAAGCCAATTAGCATTTTTATATTCTGTCTGGAAGTTTCTTTAACAAATCTTCCCACAGCAACATTTTGCAAATATTTCTTGATGTCTTCTTATGTATTTTATGTTTGATGGTCACATTGGGTCCTTATTTCATTTGAATTTATTTTATCTTCATTATGTGATTTAGGATCTACATTTAGTTTTCAAAAGGTATTATCCCCATCAAAATTAATGATTTCCATTATTTATCAAAAAACACAAATTATACACTTATCATATGCTATTTAGAAACTCAGTCACTCATACTTATTGCCAGAGCCCTAATTTCAGAGCAAAAACACCATTGCAAATTATAACAGGAGGACAAATATAATTTTTAATTAGTTTACCATATATAAAAACAATCATATAGGAACAATGGAGCCAGATTGGCAAAGTAAGAGCAAAATAACTTGATAACACAAAAAGAAGAATTTAAATGGGATGAACAAAATAGCAAAACAATATTTTAGAAATGTAACCTGTATCCAGTTTGGTTGCTGCCCTTTTGGCAAATTATGCTCAGCACTGATATCACATAAAATGTCTCTCCAGCCACCTCCTCAAGGCACCCTTGACTTCTTTATTTCTCACACTGTATATAAGGGGGTTCAAGACAGGTGTGAAGATGGTATAAAACACTGAGACCACCTTATCATGGTCCTCTGAATCGTTAGATTTGGACCTCACGTAGATGAACATGATGGTGCCATAGAAGAGTCCCACAACCACCAGGTGAGAGGAGCAGGTCTTAAAGGCTTTTTTCCCAGCTCCAGCTGACCGCATGCAGAGCACTGCAGCCAGGATAAGACTGTATGAGGCCAAAATGAGAGACAAAGGGATCAAGAGCATCAGAATGCAGCAGACATACATGAAAAACTCAAAAATCGTGGTGTCAGCACAGGCAAGGCGTACCAGTGATGGTGCTTCACAGAAAAAGTGATTGATTTCCCGTGAGTGACAGTAAGGGAAGCTCAAGGTGGCACCAGCCTGCATCAGCCCATCGATCCCTCCCAGGAGCCAGGAACCTGACGTCACGAGTAAACAGAGCTTCTGACTCATGAGAATGGGATAGCACAGTGGGTGACATATGGCCACATAGCGGTCATAGGACATGGCCGTTAAGAGGAAGCATTCACTCCCTCCCAGAGTGAGAAGCAGGAAGATCTGGACTCCACAGCCAGTGGGAGAGATAGACCTAGTGTCCATCAGGTAGTTGGCTGCCATTTTGGGAACGATGGTGGAGACCAGCATCACGTCCATGAAAGAAAGCTGGCTAAGCAGGAAGTACATGGGCATGTGGAGTTGAGGGTCCACATGAATGAGAATGATCATAAGGGTGTTGCCCATCAGTGAGGTGATGAAGATCATAAGCACCATGGCAAACAGGAATAGGTGGATCTGTGTGTGGTTAAAGGCCCTAGAAGAATGAAGTTTATTCCTGTGGTGCCGTTTGCATTGACCATGGCTCTACTGGTGCCTGAAAGATGTAAAATGATGCAGAAATAAGATTTGTTTAAAAGGAAAAAAAAAAATTTTTTTTTTTTTTAAAGGAAGCTTGTAAATTTTTTGTACATATCTTTATGAAAACTTGATCAAATGACTTGGGAAATCTCAGACTTGGAGGGCTAATTGCTACTTTAATCTTTCACTTACAAACAAGATTTTTGCCATAGCATAGTACTATCCATCTCTGCTGTTACTATACATTATTTTTTATTCACACAAAATTAGATAACATACATGTACAGTAGTACAACTTACACCTCTATTGTTTTTTAGTAATTTGTCAGTATGCCACACGTAATTTACTCATGGTGTTAAGAAATATTACTTATGCAATCCGAGTTCTTTACACTTTGGGTATTTCTATATTGAAGGAAATTCAGATTTATGCACTTTAGTAGGTATTGAGGTGATATGCCTATAGTTATTACTTTTGCATGTGTTTTAGATATTTGCTTAATGGATTCTCACATGATTTTCTTCAATATCAAGACAAATAAATTACAACTGATAAAACTAAGTTTGATGGGGAAAAAACAAAAGCAAAAATTCTCTATTCCACACTTACACGCAGCCTGTGCTCTAAACACACTAGGCTTTCAGCCACCACAGATACTACTGTACCCATCGCCATATCATTTATATTATCATGACTTGCTTTCCTGATCATGGTGCCTACATCTCATTAAGTTTAGAACCCCCTCAACATTTAAACTTTTATGTATTATGTTCTCAAACAATGCTGCTGATTTTAATTTAATATATAATATATCCATTCTAAGGGAGCCCTGGTGGCACAGTGGTTAAGCTTTCGGCAGCTAACCAAAAGGTTGGCAGTTCAAACTCACCACCACTCCTTGGAAACTCAATGAGGCAGGTCTACTCTGTCCTATAGGGTCAGAATTGACTTGACAGCACAGGTGTTTGGGTTTTATCCATTCAAAAAAGTTAATAATTTCATAAATGAACATAATTTGTATTGCATGCAATTTTCACATAAATTTGGACATCAATAATCTTATACTTCTAAAAGTAGAAGACAAAAACTAATCCACTGATTATGACTTATCCAAATGATATTCTCATATAAGGAACCTGAGGTCCAACATCTCCCACAGGTAAAATATACAGGTACTCATTCACTTTCAGAATAGCTCCTCTTTTCACTAGAACCTATAACTTCCGTTTCTTTTACGTCTAAGTATTTTTGGTGGTAGGAATGGATGCACATGTAAATGGATTCACCTATTATACTTAGGTAGGTGGTGTCTTTTGCTCACAAATTCAAATTGTCAAAGAGAGCTGTGAATTCAGGATTACCAACAGTATTATGTTTGGACTTCATTCATAATCTGTGGTGTAGTAAATCTTTTTTTAGTTTTTCTGTAATTTATTTGGAAAACATTGCAAATTTTGTGAATGGTCTATGGTCTTCACACCTTTAATACATATTAAAATTTTTTGATTCTTAGTATATACCAACATTGACTTTCATATCAATAAAATATGTAGATGTTCCATTTTTCAAAATTGATATAAATATGCTATAATAGTGAGCATATCATTCTTTTATGCTTTGTTCCCTCAAATATATATATTTTGAGTGAAATATATATTCAGTTTAATATATTTTTAACTACTGCCAAATTTTATTACATCATATAGATGTATATATATATAATGTTTATTTAAGAATACTTAGCTTCTTTCCAATCTTTTGTTAATATAACCCATATCCTTGTGCATGTGGCAATATTTTCTCAAGTAAATATTTCACTAGAATATTTTGGGTTTAAGATAATTGCATCTCCACCTTTTACACTCCAGTCAACTGTCAATTTGTGTGATAATTCCTCCACATATTTTACTGTTAGATGCGATAATTAACAGCAATCATGTAAGTGTGAAAATAAATTTAAATTGCATGTCACTTAAGTTACATGGCAGAAACTCTTTTAATCTATTCATCGACCTCTTGGATTTCTTCTGCAAACTGTGAATATCTCTAATTCATGGTTTCTAGATTGTTTGGCTTTTTCTTAATAATTTAAAGAATTTCTCATGTATTTTGTAATTTATATATTTAATTATATATTTAATTTATATATCTTTATAACTTGTTATTTATATGCATTGTGAATATCTTCTCCAGTTGATTTTATATATTTGACATTTTTGTTATTTTGGACTGAAGTTTTGCATTTTATATTACATATATTTGGGATACTTATATGATATTAATAATTGAATATTAATGTTCTGCATTTCATTAATAGGTTACCATTTTAAACAATTTCAATGTTATTTGGATCAAACAACTTGTTATTGGTATATAAGTTGTTTGAATCTATGATCATTGTTGATTTAATATTACATTGTACTGTCTTTGCATGCATGAATATTAAACATATTAAACTCACAAAATGTATTGCTATAGTTCATCTTTTAATTTGTAGTCTCTGATTTTTTTTTTTTAAACGAAAGAGGGATAATCAGTGTTCTTAAAGGCCACTAAAACATAGGTGTAAAGTAGTCTGTGTCTGTAGATTTTTTTTTTTTTAAATAATGTATTCACTTTCCTATTAGTTTCAGGTAAGCTGTGTTTTCCTATTACTTTTTAAATTCATATGACTTTCTATTTTTAAGGAAACATTTTCCTTTTCTAATCTATTTTCTTTGTTAGCGTTTCTCACTGCATTGGGTGGATGGACAGGTCTGTGTCTCTGGCTGCCGCTGAACTGGAGGTCATGACATGCAAAGTTCATTCACTTAAGCCTGCCCTGGGTCAGGGCATACTGGGTATAGACATACAAGTTACGAGTTGCTTAAATAACATGAAGACTAGGAGTCAGAACTCTAAAGACCTGTCCATATTTTGTTCACAAATATGTGTTATATTTGGGGAAGGTCACTTACTTTCCTATGAGCCACTCTCCTTGTTTCCAGACTGGGAAAATTCGCAGACTTTGGTAGACAGCTGTACTGGAGCACTGTTTTCAATTGTTTCCATCTGGCTCATTCTCTGCTTTGGCGATTTGATAACCACCTGCGAAGGCCCTGAGCTTAAGGGCAGCTTTCCAATGTTTCTCAGATGCCAAGATTCAATGAATATGATTTTGAAAGTCTTCTGTAGATTTAAATTTAAGATGAAATTATTTTAAATTAACTGTATTTGAAAATATTATCATATCAGGCATTCTATTCACTGGACAAACAGTTCATATAATGTGAAATATATGTATATTTCACATTTAATCAGTATAAATTACGAAGTTCAGAAAAGTTACATGACTAATCTAATAATAAACATTTAAACTGGTAGCTGTATTCATCTGAAGGTTGTCTGAACATAGAAGTACATATTTAATGGCCAGGTTTCTGGAGTTTGAATACCTATGCCACTGTTTAGTAGTTGGATAAATTTGAGCAATATGCTTAAACCTCAGTTTCATTATGTGCAAAATGAGATGACATAATAGTATCTACTATAGGATTATTTGATAACTACAAAATAAAATGTATATAAGTACATTGGAGAATGCATGCACAAGAAGATAGCTCTAAAAAGTTATTGATTATTATCATTATTATATTGTTATTGGCCATACATAGATGTTTCCTACCAAAATATTTTGAAAGTAAAATTAGTATTTTCCCATAACTCACATGTAATGTAATGTTACTTATTTCATACCAAAGAACAAAAATATCATTACATATCAGTCTTCATTTTTCAGCATAAGTGACATGTTTTCTGTGTTCCTTGAGATTTTTCTGTCTGCCCTCTGTCTGTCTACCTTCTATGAATTTATTTTGAACATAGAGGAAACACTCATGACCATGGTAAATTTAATTATTCCAAGGCTATTAGGTTACTTGATTATTAATTTTACAATGTGTTCTCATGCCTTTAATATTCAATGTGTTATAAGAATTGTAATAGATACCATGAAACTTGCCACAAATTCAATAATGTCTCAAAATTCAATCAAAATTTTTTAAAATAGCAGGTAAAAAGAGAAAATATTATCCGTATTTCACATCAAAAAGGCAGTTGTTCCCAAGTGAATTCAATTCTGTGTAATTCCACACTACCAAAGTACAAGAGGGTATGTAGATCAGATAAACTTCTAGTTGTCTATAATATTTCTGTACAATTTAAAAGAGGATAAAAATGTATTCCCATTTATTTTCTAGTTGTATAAAGTGGGTAATTGCAGAGAGCTCAGAGTACTTTTAGATCCATTGTCACATTTTTCTGTCTACCTCAATGTGGAGTTCCCAGAATTAGCAAAGCTTCCCCTTTCTCAAAGGTACACTCTATGTTACATACCCACCTGTCCAATATTCTGGCCTGGCACTAGTATGTTCATTTCTTCAATTCAATCCAAAACAATTCCAAGCCAAAATGACTCTTACTTCACATCTGCATGATATAGATGGAGTAACTCAGACATAACAAGGATTTTTATAACTGTAGCAAACAATGTCCCAAGTCCTATGTTAACCCTGGATGTGCATTTCCTCATGGAATGTCACAACAATTAAATGAGGTAAACTGTCACTGTTTCAGATTTGCAGATGAAGGACTGGAGGGTTAGATTAATTTATTTTTCCCTGGTCTCAAAAGTAGGAAGCATGGGTCCAAAATCCTGGTCATGAAAGTAAACTCCCCACAGTTATTTTGGGCTTGCCAGCCAGTTTTTTGTTCCAATTATTATCTTAATAATGACAAAACTTTTTGAATAAAACAGACAACATAAATAAAGGAAAAAAAACTTTTTGAATAAAACAAACAGCATAAATGAAGAATGGACCCTCAAACACATCGTTGTTGTTAGATGCCATTAAGTCACCTAACACACGGCTACCCCGGGCAAAATGCTGCCCAGTCCTGCGCCATTCCCATAATCAGGTGTTGATCGGACTATTGCCATCCATCGGGTTCACTTTGGCTGACTTTTCAGAAGTAGATCGCTAGCCTTTTCTTCCTAGTGCATCTCAGTCTGGGAAATCTGCTGGAGCTCACTGGAGCAACTGTGAGTTCTGTGAAGTTAGGCACCTCTCTTATAAACTGTGTGTCTCAGGTTAGTGTATTTAAAATGGGTAACTGTCTTACTTTGTAAAAATGAAAAAAGTGCATGTAGAATGTTTAATTAAATTATTTATATTTAGTATGTTATCAAACATAAATTTTATCTCTACACAAACTTTTTCCCAAAGAGAAATTCATGAATAGAGAATTTAATAGAATCAGATACATGCATCCATTTACCTCAGAGTCAGAGTATTAACTAAGACTCAACTTTCCTAAAAGCTTAGTACAGATCGTCCCCGACTTAAGACATATTTGAGTTACAACGAACTGCCCTATGACTATCCTTTTTTTTATCTTTGTACATCTTATTATTAGTAATATGTACTACATATAACGTTGTAGCACGTAATTTGTTGATGTTATCATTCTCTTGCCAATCCCAAAGACAAATAAAGATTGGATTTATAAAGATATTGTTAATAGGAGACAAAAATAATGAATATTTTTTAAAAAATTAGATATTCTACTTATATCAGAGCTGACTTATGACAGAGTCTTCAGAATGGAACCCTGTCTTACACTGGGAAATACCTGTAATATTATTTTCATAATTACAATTTGATAAAGATACATTAGTGCAATATAATCATGAAAGGATGTTTTTTCTCACTGGAAATTAATACATAGTTTAAACGAAATTTTTATAATTTCTATGCATTCAAACATTATACACTCAATGTCTCTTTATGATATTCATTACCAGTAGGGATGCAATGAAGATTAATCTCAGGGTAAAAGTGAAAAATCCTTTATTAGTCAATTTGGCAATATGGAGTGAGAGCCAGAGAGCTAGTCTTGTCCCTTGAAGCATTGCCATACCTTGTGGATATCGTTCTAAAATATGACTAAAAAAGAAGGGCTGGGAGGAGACCCTGTAAACACAAAGGGCTTATTTTGCAAGGTTTTCCACAATGTGCATCCTGAACTATTGTAGAACTAATAAATTTCCCATGGAACACAATAAATATAACAGCTGGAACAAGCTTAGATATCATGCTAATTGTATAAACAATATTTTTCAAATTGTAAAAAATGTATATGGAAGAATATAAAAGGAATAGTTATGATGTTATCAAGTGCAATCCAGGTGCTTTAATTTCTGTGCTTTCCAAATAGTATGATTGTGATATAGTTTTTTAAATTACAGAAATTAAGTGGGCCACAGTGAAAGCATTAGCGCATACCATCCCCGGTTGTAAGCACTCAGTCTAGGAGTCGTAGCACTAACCTGCATCAGAGGAGCCACCGTGCAGGAGGTGTGGAATACTCTAAGCCTCTGGTTCCCAGATCACCGTTCGGATCCCCACCAATGCCTCTGTTGCCGGTATAAAATACAAGGCACCTGGCTAAAGCCTTAGGGATTCCTGAGCTTCAGGCTGCAGAAATGCTCTTGGGAAAGCATTCGGAAGAATACAGATGAGCACATGCTCTCCTCATTTATCACCTCCATACAGGATTATTTTAAAATTTCAGGATATTTGATCTCTGAAGATAATGACCTGTTTTATCAACATGCTAAAGTCAGGATGTGATTATTTTGAATATGATGCTTGCCTTATAATATTATTAGTATTAAACGAGATACGATGCATAAAGCACTTAACTCATACCTAGAAAATATACTTAGTCCACAATCCTGTTAACCTAAACTTTCACAATAACTAATGTGTCAAGAAAGAGCTGGTAATGATGTGGGGAATAGAGTGGACTTCTAGACATGTCTTACCCAACAAAAGGCCATGACCGAATTGAACTTTTCCAGTCTTGAAACTTTCTAGTTATATATTTTGGGCCTGTTATATAACCTCTCTGAGCGTCAGTTTAATCATCTGTAAAAGGGGCATAATAATGCCTCTTCCATAGGATTATTTTTAGGGGCTACTGTATAGAATAAGGAGCCCTGGTAGTGCAGTTGTTAAGAGCTCAGCAGCTGACCAAAACGCCAACAGTTCAAATTCACCAGAAGCTCCTTGGAAACTCCATGGGGCAGTTCTACTCTGTCCTATTGGGTCTCTATGAGTTGGAATAGACTTGATGACAATGGGTTTGGTTTTGGTTTCAGGTATGGAATAAATATAAAGTACCAGATCTATCAAATAAATATAATTTCATTATCTCCTTTCTTCTCTGCTTTAGCTGAATATGTTGACTTATGAACTGACATACAGTAATGAGAGTTTTTTTTTTAATGTCTTTATCTTGCAACAGAAAACAGTAAAAATCAGTTGCCATTGAGTTACATCTGACTCATGGCAACCCTGTGTGTGTCAGAGTGGAACTGTGCTCTGTAGAGTTTTTAATGGGTGATTTTTCAGAAGTAGATCACCAGGTCTTTCTTCCAAGGTGCCTTTGGGTGGACTTGAACCTCCGTCTTTTCAGTTAGCATCTGAACATGTTAACTGTACCACCCAGGGGCTCTGCTCCAGGAGATTATACAGTATAAGTGTTTGCACCACTCAGGAGCTCCAATATGGGAGGTTATACGATGCTGTGCTACATAATCAAAATATAATAAGCATTAACTGATTGATTTGTTACAGCTCTGCTTATGAACTGGTTAAGGGTTAAGAAAATGGGCTGAATTATTGCCGTGCAATGAATCACTTTTATATGGCTTTTCTAGCCCTGGTCTTGTAATTTCACAAAATGATTGTCTGGGCCAAAATTTTGCAAGGTATTAGTAGATTTACTACAAAACTAGTGGATTGAAAATTCACTTAATGGGATTGTGCCCTTTGTGGTCCAACTAGGAGATTGGTTGTTGTTCCTATTCTGTTAGGCTTATATAAGGGCCAAATCCACAGAGGTTCTGGGGCCCCTCACTACCATCAAAAAGAGCATAGAGTGGAGTGCATCCTTTGGACCCAGGGTCCCTGCATTGAGAACTCCCTATATTAAGAAGAGAGAGTTGTAACAGTGAAGACAGGGATGGTGGGCTTGCTGGTCCATAGAGAGAGAACTGAGTGTCTTTGCGCAGGCTTGTGCCTCCTACTAAAGTACTGCAACAGTTGTACCTGCGGGACAGAGACCTGAGTGTGGCTGGTGTAATTTGCTTCCTTCCCCCTTTGGGCATCGTGGTGGGAACAATACATTCCCTCATGCAGGGTAGGCCTTGGTATCACGGCAGCAAGACAGAGAACCACTCTGGCCTGGGTAGCATGGTAGGAGGCAGCAGCATAGGTCAAAAAGGGCCCAGTGGCAGAGGCTCAGGAGATCCTGTGCAGGGGTCTTTCCATTAGTGAAGCAAGGCCCAGTGAGGCCCAGGGGCAGAGCAGAAGCCTCGGAAGCCATGCAGGTGTCCCAGGTAACATGGTGGCAGCCAGAGGCAGTGGTGACATGAAGACAACATTTGACCAGAAACACAATGTGCCAGTACAGTGATATTAGAAAGAATATGAGTAGTTTGGAGAAGAATAAGCAGATCTGCTTTGAGAATTTGTTTTACTGTTTACTGTTTGCTTTCTAGAAATAATAATAGTGGCTTTCACTTTGCCAATATTGTGTAAATGTCTTGATCATAGATGGCTGTAGCACTCATGGAATGGTTGATGCCAGTGGTTGTACATGCCTCATTCCTAGTTGTCTGGTAGTTTGAGGCACATCCTGTTTGCATGTGCAATGTGGTTAGATAGACAAACCACACAATTATATAATTATACTAGGATTGTCAAACCAATCTATGAAGGGATATTTGAATTTTATTTTCAAACAGGCATATACCTATGGATATAGTCAATAATATGAGAAAAAAGAAAGTGAAAGTAGAAATATAAGTCAAATTCTGGTAACCCTGAATAAATTAATTAAAAGAGAAAATAATAATATTAAAATCAATAACAAAAATCAGGACAGTTAATATTTATTGAGTTATTAATTTCTGACAAAACAATAATAGTAGGAGACTTCAACACACCACTTTTGGTGAAGGACAGGACATCCAGAAAGAAGCTCAATAAAGATACGGAAGACCTAAATGCCACAAACAACCAACTTGACCTCATAGACATATACAGAACACTCCGCCCGACAGCAGCCAAGTATACTTTCTTTTCTAGTGCACATGGACATTCTCTAGAAGACCACATATTACGGCATAAAGTAAGCCTTAGCAGAATCCAAAACATTCAAATATTACAAAGCATCTTCTCTGACCATAAGGGCATGAAGGTGGAAATCAATAACAGGAAAAGCAGGGAAAAGAAATCAGACACTTGGAAACTGAACAAAACAAAAGACTGGATTATAGAAGGCATTAAGGATGGAACAAAGAAATTCCAATGAGAATGAAAACACTTCCTGTAAAAACGCTGGGATACAGTGAAAGAAATGCTCAGAAGTCAATTTATATCAATAAATGCACACATCCAAAACGAAGAAGGGGCCAAAATCAAAGAATTATCCCCACAACTTGAACAAATAGAAAGAGAGCAACAAAAGAAACTCACAGGCACCAGAAAAAAAAAAAAACAAATACTAAAAATTAGAGCTGAACTAAAAGAAATAGAAAACAATGAAAAGAATTAACAAGACCAAAAGCTGGTTTTTTTGAAAAAACTAACAAAATTGATAAACCACTAGCCAAACTGACAAAAGAAAAACAGGAGAGGAACCAAATAACCTGAATAAGAAATGAGATGGGCGATATTACAACATACCCAACTAAAATTAAAAGAATCATATCAGATTTCTGTGAAAAATTGTACTCTGACAAATGTGAAAACCTAGAAGAAATGGGTGAATTCCTAGAAACACACTGCCTACCTAAACTAACACAAAAAGAGGTAGAACAGCTAAATAGACCCATAACAAAAGAAGAGGTGGAAAAGGCAATCAAACCCCCCCCACCCCAAAAAAGCCCTGGACAGCTTCACTGCAGAGTTCTACCAAACTTTCAGAGAAGAGTTAACACCACTACTACTAAAGGTACTTCAGAGCATAGAAAGGACAGAATACTACCAAACTCATTCTATGAAGCCACCATATCCCTCATACCAAAACCACGTAAAGACACCACAAGAAAAGAAAATTATAGACCTATATCCCTCAGGAACTTAGATACAAAAATCCTCAACAAAATTCTCGCCAATAGAATTCAACAACATATCAAAAAAATAATTCACCATGACCAAGTGGGATTCATACCAGGTATGCAGGGATAGTTCAACATTAGAAAAACAATTAATGTAATCCATGACATAAATAAAACAAAAGACAAGAATCACAGGATTTTATCAATTGATGCAGAAAAGGCATTTGACAAAGTCCAACACCTATTCATGATAAAAACTTGAGCAAAACAGGAATAGAAGGAAAATTTCTCAACATAATAAAGGGCATTTATATAAAACCAACAGCAAACATCACCCTAAATGGAGAGAGCCTGAAAGCATTCCCACTGAGACTGGGAACCAGACAAGGATGCCCTTTATCACCGCTCTTACTCAACATTGTGTTGGAGGTCCTAGCCAGAGAAATTAGGCTAGATAAAGAAATAAAGGGCATCTAGATTGGCAAGGAAGAAGTAAAAGTATCTCCATTTGCAGGTGACATGATCTTATACACAGAAAACCCTAAGGAATCCTTCAGAAAACTACTGAAACTAATAGAAGAGTTCAGCAGAGTATCAGGATACGAGATAAGCATACAAAAATCAGTTGGATTCCTCTACACGAACAAAAAGAACATTGAAGAGGAAATCACCAAATCAATGCCATTTACAGTAGCCCCCAAGAAGATAAAATAATTAGGAATAAATCTTACCAAAGATGTAAAAGACTTATACAAAAAAACTGCAAAACACTTCTGCAAGAAACCAAAAGAGACTTACATAAGTGGAAAAACATACCTTGCTCATCGATAGGAAGACTTAACATTATAAAAATGTCTATTCTGCCAAAAGGGATCTATACATTTAATGCAATTCCGGTCCAAATCCCAACGGCATTCTTGATGAGATGGAGAAACAAATCACCAACTTCATATGGAAGGGAAAGAAGCCCCAGATAAATAAGGTATTACTGAAAAATAAAAACAAAGTGGGAGGCCTTACTTTACCTGATTTTAGAACCTACTATACCACCACAGTAGTCAAAACAGCCTGGTACTGGGACAACAACAGATACATGGACCAATGGAACAGAATTGAGAATCCAGATATAAATCCATCCACATATGAGCAGTTGATTTTTGACAAAGGCCCCAAAACAGTTAAATGGGGGGAGAAGACAGTTTTTTTTAACAAATAGTGCTGGCATAACTGGATATCCATCTGCAAAAAAGTGAAACAAGACCCATACCTCACTCCATGCAAAAAAATGAGCTCAAAATGTATCAAACACCTAAATATAAAATCTAAAAAAAAGGTAAAGATCATGGAAGAAAAAATAGGGACACTGTTCGGAGCCCTAATACATGGCATAAATAGTATAGAAAACATTATTAAAAATACAAAACAAAAACTAGATAACTGGGAGCTCCTAAAAATCAAAAACCTATGCTCATCCAAAGACTTCACCAAAAGAGTAAAAAGACTACTTACAGAATGGGAAAAAGTTTTCAACTATGACATTTCCAATCAGCGCCTGATCTCTAAAATCTACATGATACTGCAAAAACTCAACTACAAAAAGACAAATAACCCAATTTAAAAATGGGCAAAAGATATGAATAGACACATCACTAAAGAAGACATTCAGGTAGCTAACAGATACATGAGGAAATGTTCACGATTACCAGCCATTAAAGAAATGCAGACCGAAACTACAATGAGACTTCATCTCATTCCAACAAGGCTGGCGTTAATCCAAAAAACACAAAATAGTAAATGCTGGAGAGGCTGTGGAGAGATTGGAACACTTATACACTGCTGGTGGGAATGCAAAATGGTACAAGCACTTTGGAAATCAATTTGGGTCTTCCTTAAAAATCTAGAAATAGAACTACCATAGGACCCAGCAATCCCATTCCTTGGAATATATCCTAGAAGAATAAGAGCCTTTACACAAACAGGTATATGCACACCCATGTTTATGCAGCACTGTTTACAATAGCAAAAAGATGGAAGCAACCAAGGCGCCCTAAGAACTTGAGAAATAGTTTAAACTGAGAAGAAAACATTCTTTTGTCATTACCAGAGGGGGGAGCGAGGGAGGGCGGGAAAGGGGTTTAGATAGTAATAGGAACTATTTTAGGTGAAGGGAAAGACAGCACACAATACAGGGGAGGTCAGCACAATTGGACTAAACCAAAAGCAAAGAAGTTTCCTGAATAAACTGAATACTTCAAAGGCCAGCGTAGCAGGGGCAGGGGTCTGGGGACCATGGTTTCAGGCGACATCTAAGTCAATTGGTACAATAAAATCTATTAAGAAAACATTCTGTATCCCACTTCGAAGAGTGGCATCTGGGGTCTTAAACGCTAGCAAGCAGCCATCTAAGATGCATCGATTGGTCTCAACCCACCTGGATCAAAGGAGAATGAAGAACACCAAGGACACAAGGTGATTACGAGCCCAAGGGACAGAAAGGGCCACATGAACCAGTGACTACATCATCCTGAGACCAGAAGAACTAGATGGTGCTTGGCTACCACCGATGACTGCCCTGACGGGGAATACAACAGAGAACCCCTGAGGGAGCAGGAGAGCAGTGGGATGCAGACCCCAAATTCTCATAGAAAGACCAGACTTCATGGTCTGAGATTAGAAGGACCCTGGTGGTCATGGCCCCCAGACCTTCTGTTGGCCCAGGACAGGATCCTTTCCTGAAACCAACTCTTCAGACATGGATTGGACTGGAAAATAGGTTGGAGAGGGATGCTGGTGAGGAGTGAGCTTCTTGGATCAGGTGGACACTTAAGACTATGTTGGCATCTCCTGCCTGGATGGGAAATGAGAGGGTGGAGGGGATTAGAAGCTGGTGAAATGGACACGAAAAGAGAGAGTGTAGGGAGAGAGCGGGCTGTCTCATTAGGGGGATAGCAATTGGGAGTATGTAGCAAGGTGTATATAAGTTTTTGTGTGAGAGACTGATTTGATTTGTAAACTTTCACTTAAAGTACAATAAAAACTATAAAAAATATATTTATTGAGAAATTACTGAGTGAGCTATATCGTTCCTAACAGTCTATTTGCATGATTTCATCGAAGCAGATTCATGAAGATAATGTTATTTTTAGCTCCCACTGACTTTTGATGAAACTGGATCTTAGTAAAGTTAAGTTACTGCCCAAGGTTAAAACCTTAAAAAGATTAGACTAGGAAAATGGTCTGGTGGTCTATTTCCAATAATTAGCCAATGTAAAACTTACGGATCACAACAGAACATTGTCTGACTCACTTCCTTTGGACAAACCATTAGGAGGGATCAATCTAATGCAGGACCTCATGCTTGGGGAAATACCGGGCCAGAGAGGATAAGGGAGACCTTTGTTGAGGCAGACTGGCACAATAGCCACTATAGTCATTGCAAATTTGTACTTGTTTAATGAATTATTTTAATACATTTTTTACTGCAGTAGAGATATTTTTAATTTTATTGAAGTTTGTAAACAGATACAGTTAAACAAAAAGTCATAGTAGTACAGTGAGATGAATTAACTCAAAGGGAAGAGAACTGAGTACAAATATCCTAGAAGAAGAAGTAGAATGTTTTTTGACATCTGGGAGCTGACCTGGC
Organism: Loxodonta africana; assembly: GCF_030014295.1. Lineage (NCBI taxonomy): Eukaryota > Metazoa > Chordata > Mammalia > Proboscidea > Elephantidae > Loxodonta > Loxodonta africana. The sequence goes on from NW_026975029.1 coordinate 3,605,869, forward strand.
ACTATCAATTAGGTTTTTGTATTGCCAGGAGCTGGCCTTGATGTCTGCCTGTTGAACAGACATGGTTTTACAAAATATCAATACGGAAGATAGGAAAAAGATTCTCCAAAGGTGTCCTTGTCTCAATCCCTGGAATCTGTGAATATGTTAAGTTACATGGCAAAGGAGAATTAAGATTGTACATGGAATTAAAATTGTTAATCAGCTGACCTTAAGAAAGAGTATCCTCTGATTATAATGACATAAAATTAGAAATCAATAACAGAAACAGCAAGGAAAAAAAATCAAATACGTGGAAACAGAACAACACCTTGCTTAAAAACTACTGGATTATAGAAGAAATCAAGGATGGACAAAATAAATTCATAGAATTAAATGAAGAATGAAAACATGTCTTACCAGAACCTTTGGAAAACAGCAAAAGCAATGCTTAGAGGTCAATTTACAACAATAAATGCACACATTCAAAAAGAAGAAAGTGCCAAAATCAAAACATTAACCCTACAACTTGAACAAATAGAGAGAAACAAAAGTAGCCCTCAGGCACCAGAAGAAAGGAAATAATAAAGGTTAGAGCAGAAATGAATGAGATAGAGAATAGGAAAACAATTGAAAGAGTAGACAATACTAAAAGACGGTTTTTTGAAAAGATCAACAGAATCAATAAACCATTGGTCAAATTGACAAAAGAAAAAACAGGAGAGGAAGCAAATAACCTAAATAAGAAATAGAATGGGTGATATCACAACAGACCCAATGGAAATAAAAAGGATCATAACAGAATACTATGAAAAATTGTACTCTAACAAATTTGAAAATCTAGAAGAAATGGACAAATTTCTAGGAACACACTACTTACCTAAACTAACACAAATTGAGGTAGAAAAACTAAATAAACCCACAACAAAAGAAGAGATTGAAGAGATAATTAAAAAAATAAAAACCACCACCAACAAAAAAGCCCTGGCCCAGACGGCTTCACTGGAGAATTCTACCAAACTTTCAGGGAAGAGTTAACACCATTACTACCAAAGGCATTTCAGGCATAGAAAAGGATGAAACACTCGCAAACTCATTCTATGAAGCCAGCATAACCATGATAGAAAAGTCAGGTAAAGATCCACAAAAAAAAGAAAATTACAGACCAATATCCCTCATGAATATAGACCCAAAAATCCTCAACAAAATTCTAGCCAATAGAATTCAACAACATATCAAAAAATAATTCACCATGACCACGTGGGATTCATACCAGGTATGCAGGGATGGTTCAACATTAGAAAAACAATAATGTAATCCATCACATAAATAAAACAAAAGACAAGAACCACATGATCTTATCAACTGATGCAGAAAAGGTATTTTTAAAAGTCCAAAACCCATTCTTGATAAAAACTCTCAGCGAAATAGGAATAGAAGGAAAATTCCTGGACATAATAAAGGCCATTTATACAAAGCCAACAACCAACATCATCCTAAATGAAGAGTCTTAAAGCATTCCCCTTGAGAAGGGGAACCAGACATGGATGCCCTTTGTCACCACTCATATTCAACATTGTACTGGAGGCCCTAGCCAGATCAATAAGGCAAGAAAAAGAAATAAAGTGCATCCAAATTGGTAAGGAAGAAGTAAAAGTATCCCTATTTGCAGATGATATGGTTTTATACATGGAAAACCCCCAAAAATCCACAAGAAAACTACTACAACTAAAATAGAAGATTTTGCAAAATATCAGGATATAAGATAAACATACATAAGTCAGTCAGATTCCTCTGCACCAAAAGAGAGAACTTCCAAGAGGAAATCACCAAATCAATACCATTATAATAGCCCCCAAGAAGATAAAGTATTTAGGAATAAATTTAAACAGAGGTGTAAAAAACCTACACAAAGAAAACTACAAGACACTATTACAAGAAATCAAAAGAGACCTAAATAAGTGGAAAAACATACCATGCTGATAGACAGGAAGACTCAACATTATGAAAATGTCAGTTCTTCCCAAAGTGAGCTACAGATACAATGCAATCTCAATCCAAATTCCAATGACAACTTTTAGCATGTTGGAGAAACAAACCACAAACTTCATATGGAAAAGGAAGAAGCCCCAAATAAGTAAAGAATTACTGAAGAAGAACAAAGTGGGAGGCCTCACACTACCTGATGTTAGAACCTGTTATACCACCATGATAGTCAAAACAGCCTGGTACTGGTACAACAGACACATAGACCAATATAACAAAATTGAGAACCCAGACGTAAATCCATGCACCTATGAGCAGCTGATAGTTGACAAAGGCCCAAAGTCCATTAAATGGGGGAAAGACAGTCTTTTTAACAAGTGGTGCTGGCGTAACTGGATATCTGTCTGCAAAAAAATGAAACAGGACCCATACCTCACATCATGCACAGAAACTAACTCAAAATGATCAAAGACCTAAATATAAAACCTAAAATGATAAAGATCACGGAAGAAAAAATAGGGACAATGCTAGGAGGCCTGATACACGACATAAACAGAATACAAACCATAACCAACAATGCAGAAACATCAGAAGAGAAACTAGATAACTGGGGTCTGCTAAAAATCAGTTATGCTCATCAAAAGAGTAAAAACAGAACCTATGGATTGGGAAGAAATTTTTAGCTATGACATATCTGGTAAGGGTCTAATCATTAAAATCTACAAAATACAGCAACACCTCAACTACAAAAAGGCAAATAAAAAAAATTAAAAATGGGCAAAGTATATGAACAGACACTGCACCAAAAAAGATATTCAGGTGGCTAATGTACACATGAGGAAATGCTCATGATCATTAGCCACCAGAGAAATGCAAATTAAAACAACAAAGAGATGTCTTATCACCCCAATAACACTGGCGCTAATCCAAAAAAAGGACACCCTGGTGGTGTAGTGGTTAAATGCTGTTAACCAAAAGGTCGGCAGTTGGAATCCATCAGGCGCTCCTTGGAAACTCCACAAGGCAGTTCTACTCTGTCCTATAGGGTCTCTATGAGTCAGAAATGACTCAATGGCGATGGGTTTGGTCAATCCATAAACCACAAAATAAAAATGTTGGAGAGGTTGTGGAGAGATTGGACTCTCATGCACTGCTGGTGAGAATGTAAAATGATACAATCACTTTGGAAAACAATCTGGTGCTTCCTTAAAAAGCTAGAAGTAGAAATACCATAAGATCCAGCAATACCACTCATAGGAATATACCCAAGAGAAGTAAGAGCAGTCGCAGGAATAGACACATGCATACCATGTTCATGGGAGCACCATTCACAACAGCACAAAGATGTAAACAACCTAAATGCTCACCAACAGACGAATGGGAAACAAATTATGGTACAGACACACAGTGCAGCCTACTGACGGAGCCCACTTCTACTCCGACACCCAACGGGTCACTGTGAGTTGCGTTTGATTCTACTGCAACTGGTGGTGTTTTTGTTTTATATGAAGATATAGCTGTAGCTATGTTGTTGTTGATGTCTTGTGCTGAATGTTGTTGTTGAGAGCAGTTGCTATTTAGTTGGCTTCTACTCAAAGTAACCTAATATATAAGAGAAAGAAATTTTCCCTGGTCCCGTGCCATCCTAATGATTGTTGGTATGTTTGAGTCCATTGTTGTTGTTATTGGGTCAATCCATCTTTTTGAGGGTTTCCTTTATTTTTGTGATCTTCTACTTCACCTAACAGGACTTCTTTTCCTAGTGATCGGTCTTTCCAGATAATGTGTCCAAAGTAAGTAAGATGAAGTCTTGCCATCCTCATTCCTAAGGAACATTTCACTGTTTTATTGTAAGACTGATTTTTTTGTTCTTTTGTTAATCCATGGTACATTCAATATTCTTCACCAACACCACACTTCCACGCATCAGTACTTCTCCTGCCTTCTTTTTTCATTGTCCAGTTTTCACATTCACAGAGGCGAACAAAAAGACCACAGTGTTGAATAGAAGTAGGGAAAAGAGATATCCTTGCCGTGTTCCTGATTTTATGGCAAAATCTTTCAGTCTTTCACCATTGAGTATAATGTTAATTGTTGGTTTTTCACAACTGTCCTTTATCATTTTAAGGAAGTGTACTGAGGTGAAGGAAATTCAGAACTATATGACAGTATTGCACAACAAGCTATTTAATGGGGCCAACACATTGAAAGTCACATGCAAGGGGGTGGTCCCTGTAGCAGAAGGTCTTCCAGAGGCTAGAGTCACAGGTAGCATCAGAAGGAGAAGAGAGCAAGAAAGCTCCCAGGGGTGAGAAGCGATATCCTCCTGCAGCCAGGCGATAAGTCTCTGGGTCAGAGAGCTCTAAAAGCAGCAGCATCTTAGGGTCTTTATAACTACAGGAATTTATCTTTTTTTTTTTTTTTTTAGGACTAGCAGAAGTTGAGTCCAGTTTTGCAGGGTATGTAAAACAGGCAGGTCCTAAGTGGCTAAAAATCTGCTTATCTGGGCTATTTTTAAATCAGTTGGACATGTACAAGTTTGAGTTTCATGCCAGTTTCTTTTTTTTTTCCATATAATACGCCTCGGCTTACTTGAAGAAGTAAATAACTTGGGGCTAATACACAGAGGCCATTTTTGACTCTCACACAATAGGAAGTTTGCTTTTATTCCTGATTTTTGAGTGTTTTTTTGTTAAACGCTTTTTTCTGCATCAGTTGATAGATCATCCCCCTCTCCCTACGTTCTATTAATGTGTTGCATTACACTGATTGACTTTTATATATGCTGCACTTGTGGGACAAAGCACACAGGGTTATGGCATATGGTCCTTTTAATATGCTGCTGGATTGGAGTTTTACTATTTTGTTGAGGATTTCCATAGATATTTCTATGCAGTATTTTTTTCTGATGGCTTTGTCTGGCTAAATATCAGGATGCTGATAGCATCATGGATTGAGTTACAAATTATTCCTTCCTTTTAGTTTTTGGAAAAGTTTGAGAAAGATTGATGTTAATTTCTATTTGATGCCTTCTTTATAATTTCTTTGTCATTATTGATATTCTCTATTCGTTGAGACATTCTCCTGTTTTCCTTTAGGTCTTTGACCACGTTTAACACAGTAGATTTAAACGATTTGCCTAGCAATTCTATGTCATTGGTTCTTCAGGGACTGCTTTCACCGATTTTTTTTTTTTTTCCTGTGAATTGGTTGTACTTCCTGTTTCTTGGCATGCCTAGTATTTTTACCAAACACTGGGCTTTGTGAATTTTATGTGTTAACTCTGAAAAGCAGATTCTCCAGCCTACCTAGTGCTTGCTGTTATTGTTGAGGGCTGCGGTCATCTGTTTAGTGACATTTCCAAACTATTTATTTGTTTGTATGTATTTATTATTTTTCATAGACTGTTTTCTTTGCCATGTGTGGTCACTGAAGTCTATCTTCAGTTATTTTAGTGGTCAACCAGCGACCTGATAGAGACCTTTTTTGGGGTCAAAAAGAGAAGAAAAAGAAAACTAAAAACCCTTTCCTGGTCATTGAAGATTGACTCTGAATTAGGTACTCTTTCAATGCTTAGCCAGGCCACCTACAACTGGGCCTTAGTCTACACCTCCGTTTGTGCAGAGCCCAAAGATCTGCCAGAGGCTCAAACCTAGGGTCCTCTCAGGTCTTGTCTGAGCATGCATTCAACCTGGGTATGTACATTGGATCTCTGATCCTTCAGTACATTCAGTATCTCTACAAACAGTTTATTCTCCCATGCATCTGCCTCATCAGCCTCTTCTTTTCCAGGCTATCAGGTTTGTCTGCTTCTTTCCCTGTTCTCCATTCCTTACCTAAGCTGGTTATGGCATTATATGTCTTTAAGGCTTTTCACAGACAGACACCACCTGGTAGCCACTCATGTCTGAGAGGAGTAAAGCCAAGGCCTATCTCAGAGCAAGTATCTCTGGAACTACCAGATTGGTCAAAATAAACAACAACAACATTTTTAGAAAAAAGATCTGTCTTGTCCACACCCTGGCACCAGCAAGCCACACCAGGAATGTGGGCTGCTGTCTTCATGGCAGCTGCCAAGTGGAGAATGGGGGATAGTAGGTGAATAAACAAAAATGCCACAATTTTTCATCAAAATTCAACAGCATCTTTTCTCATGAAGCACTTAATGTTTATTCTGTCAGGTTTTTTTCCCACTTATTCATTGCTTCAGGGAAACCCTGGTGGCCTAGTGGTTAAGTGCTATGGCTGCTAACCAAAGGGTCGGCAGTTCGAAGCCTCCAGGCGCTCCTTGGAAACTCTATGGGGCAGTTCTACTCTGTTCTATAGGGTCGCTATGAGTGGGAGTCGACTCGATGGCATTGGGTTTGGTTTTTGGTTTTTTTCATTGCTTCAGTGGAGGGAATGAATCCTATACCTTCTTAACACACTGTTTTCTGTAACATCCCCTCTCCTGATGTTTTTAAGTGGCCTTTCTCTTATTTCAGAAACACTGGTGGCATAGTGGTTAAGTGCTATGGCTGCTAACCAAGAGGTCAGCAGTTCGAATCCACCAGACGCTCCTCGGAAACTCTATGGTGCAGCTCTACTCTGTCCTATGGGGTCGCTATGAGTCGCAATCGACTTGATGGGAGTGGGTTCGGTTTTCTGGTTTTCTCTTATTTCAGTATTTGCTTGGTTGCTGTAAATATTTTAAAACTTTCTAAATTTCAAAAAAAGTTGATTCTAACACTTTTTGCTTTGTTGCTGTTTCTGTGCAGGAACAGGCCCTCCACAGAAGCTATCTGAGGCTATCAACTTGGTCATTTTCACTGACATTATCCACATCTCATTTTTTAAAAATATACACGGATATACAATTGATCCAACAACTTTCACTGAAATGTGTATCCTTTTATCACTCCCCATACAAGCACCTGACATATGTGACTCATCATTGTACACATATGTGTGCATCTGAATTATGTATTCTCTTCCACTGGTCTATAATTATATCAATACAAATTTTTAATATCACATAGAATGATGCATCTCATTTTATTATTTTTAAAATTCCCTTTGAGCTATTACTGTTTTTTGCATCATTTTATATAAATTCTATAGCCAACTTGTAAATTAAACACACACACATGCACACACTGATGGGATTCTAATGGGGATTATATTGAATTTATGTAATAATTGAAATGATTTATTTTTTCATTGTTGAGTATAATTCATGGATAATGCACTTAAATATAATGGTTTCATTACAAGTAAGTATGGGTAGCAGCTAGGCGGAGGCATGAGGAATCTTCTCAAGTGCTAATAATATGTTACTACTTTCATATAGGTTCGTTCAATTTGCGATAATCTATCTGATTAGTTGTGAATGTACTGTATATGGATTTCTTTATTCTGTATAACTTACACAAATCATCCTTCAAATTGCTATTTACTTAAAAAAAGTTTGTTAGCTATAGCTGTTGAAGTTTAGGCATCGTATTTAGTCAGGTTTAGGCTCTATTGGAACTCAAAAGCATGAAAATGGTCAAAAATACTACAAAAATTAATCACAATAATAAAAGATCAAGGATGTATAAAACTCTAAGGCCAAGATCAAGAAGCTGGGGTGGAGATTACCTGAAACTTGAAGCTAGCAACTGGACATACAACCATATACTTCACTGACTGATGTGGTCTGCAGATGTGAACTTTCATGCAGTCTGTGTGAAAAATATTTAAATATGTTAAAATTCATTAAATTTGAATGTACATTTATTAAAATATGGATTTATTATTTTCATTTTTGATAGTAAGTATAAATTAGAATTTCAAACTTTATGTAAAACACAAATGGTTTACACACTTAAGTAATTTCACCACCAATTCCATTCGTAGATATATACAAAATACAAACTCTTGTTTATGGGAAACAGGAGACAAATGCAACAATGTTTATAAGTGCATTGTATATAATAGTAGACAACTAGAAATAAAACAAGCATCTATCAGCAACAACACCAACAACAAAAAATGGATAAATGTGTAGTATAGTCTTAAAATAGAATGCCATTCAATAATAAAATAGAATGGGCTGTCATTTCATTCAACCTGGAGCGTTAGTAATGTCAACCGAAAAAACAATTTTCAAAAAGATTATCTACAACTTAAGACCCCTTTATTAAGTTCTACAGCATCTAAAAATATTTTCTAATACCCTATGAATTCTATATTATAATTATAGCAAGAGAATTAAAAAAACAAAAATTCAGAATGATGGTAGAGGTATAGGAGGATATGAGGAGTCCCTGGATGGTGCGAACAGTTAACATAGTCACTGCTAAATGAAACCTTGGTGGTTCGAGTCTACCCAGAGGTATAGGAGGATATGAAGAGTCCCTGGATGGTGCGAACAGTTAACATAGTCACTGCTAACTGAAAGCTTGGTGGTTCGAGTCTACCCAGAGGCACCTCAGGAGAACGGATTGGTGATCCACATTAGAAAAATAAGCCGTTGAAAACCCTACCAAGAACAGTTCTACTCTGACACACATGGGGTCGCCAACAGTTGGAGGAGCACTAAAGATAAATTTACTATTTTAGTTGTTGGGTTGGGTGGTGAACTTACAGGTATACATTATATTATAAACAAACTGACCGAAGTAAGGCATTCATAGACCAATAAACACATTTTGTCTTGAGCCAGAAATGAGTGTTCCTAAAGGCCATTACATATAATTATTATTAAAATTATTGACAATGGATCCAGAAAAATCTTGTCAGTGAATCTCTAAAATATTTCACAGAAATATACACTTTCTTCCAATACCATTGTTCATGCACTGATGGCACACTGGTTGTATTTTGCTCTCATGGTTTATATTCCACTTTATATTTAGCAGCAAGTAGTTTAGCAATCCACTGCATTATTTATTATCAACACTCAGACTCTAAGAAGTTTTCATATATTACTGATTGGAAAATAAATGATTAAATCCACTTTGGATAACGCTAAAAAAAAAATTTTTTTTTTTTTTTTATTAGAGCTAAACATGTGCCTAATTTATGACCAAGCAATTTCAATTTAGGTATATGTACAAGAGAATTGAGTTCACGTGTTCTCAAAAAACACTTGTACAGGAAGCTTTATGGTAGTTTCATTCATTATAGTCAAACATTTCTGACATCAGAATGGAAATAATTATTCTAAGCCATATGATGGAATTCAGCTTTGTAATAAAAATGATGGAGACACTCAAAAATATGGTTAAACCTTTTAAACATGTTTAGGAAAAGAAGCCAGACATCAAAGAGAACTTATTTTCTGATTTAAAAGTTTCGACTCAATGGTGATGAGAAATAAGAGCTTCTATTTAATGGCGATAGAAGCCAGAATAATGATTGTAATTGTGGGCCTAAGGCATTAACATGAAAGTAGCATAAGAGATGACGAATGATGAAATGCTCCACCTGTGGTTTCCCTCAAGCTGTAATGATGACAGTTCCACACTTCCAGTTGTTAATTTCAAGTTTTAGCCCAATTCTGAAAGCTTCTTATTTCATAGTATTTCACATCCCATGTGTCCACAAAACTCAAATGTCTGCTTTCTCCCAGTCTCCTGAATCTGCCCAGTCTTTGCCTCTCCACTAATATCACCTTGGTCCAAGGTAATATCTTGTCACAGCTGGACTACTGCAATGGCTTTCTTCTGCCCACATCAATTCTCTACCACAACTCTGCAAAGGTAGCCCATCGTTTTAGGTTCAAAACCACAATCCTCACATCGATCTAATTTACACTGTAAGACCCAGCTCCAAAACATATACCTATTTTCTGTGTCTCACCAATTTACTCCTTGATCTTTTGTGACTATGCTGGGCATATCCCCACCTCAGGGAATTCTCACTTGTTCTTTGCTCTTCCCAGAACATTCATCCACAGATATCCACTTGTCTCTTGTCCTCGACTCCTTTTAGTTTTTGACAAATGTTGCATTCTTGGTTCTCCCTTTTCTGTTTGACTTAACATTGCAAATACCCTTTGTTTTCCCGATTCCAATTTTCCACTTAGTTCTTCTTCATGGTGATTAATACTTTTTGGTATACTCTGAAATTTACCCAAACCCAGTGCTGTCGAGTTGATTCCGACTCATATAAGGTCGCTTTACCCGTTAATTTTATATACTGTCTTTCTCCCCACGATAAAATGTAAACTTCATGAGAGCAGAGACTTACGTCAGTTTTTTCTTGTTTAATCCCATTTCACCAGTGCCTATAACAGTGTCACATACAGAGTTAAAGCATTAAAGCCCTTGTTCAATGAATGAATAAGTAAATAAATAAGTGGATGTATGCATTTTGCTCTATATTATAGTTTGGTCATCATATGTATTTTCCTGATATTATGTATTATATGGTAAATTATATTTCATGTGCATTTTATTTCAGAATATTAAAAAGGTACTAAACATTTGTTATGGCATGGGAGCATTGTGTTGACAGGGATTAAATCTATTGCTTTAGAAGATAAAGTTGAAAATGGCAACCATTCTCTTGCTTTTACACGGCAAATCCACCCAGTTCCAATAACAAAGCTTTAGTTATTTCTGAGAAGTGTAGAAACCAAGGCATTGTTACGTTTATTTATTTTGTAAACATTTCTTTGAGCTTACTTCTCTCTAGACAGTAGGCTAATCAAATCATGTTGTTCAGTCTCAAACTATAAAGGGTTCCTAAAGTCATATTTTCTGTACAAATGTCTATTTTCCCAGCACTCTTCTCATGGCCCCCATGACCTCCTTATTCCTCAGACTGTAGATAAATGGGTTCAGAAGGGGTGTAATGATACTGTAAAACACTGCCACCACTTTATCTTCCTCAGGGTAATGCAAGGAATGTGGCCTTGTATAGGTGGAGAGAGTAGCCCCATAGAATAGGCTTGCCACAATCAGATGAGAGGAACACGTGGAGATGGCTTTTGTCTGCCCTTTACCTGAGCTTATCTGGTACACCACAATAAGCACCTGGGCATAGGAAGCCAGAATGGCCATGAATGGTAGTAACAGAATGACAAGGCCACTAAAGAGGACAGTATACTCATACTGGGAGGTGTCCTGACACACCAAAGGCATTAGAGATGGAACTTCACAGAAAAAGTGGTTAATGATCCGAGATGTACAGAATGGAAGTTGAAATACATACAGTGTATGTATTAAAGCATTGATAGAACTACTGGCCCATGCACATATGACCATAGACAAACAGATCGTCTTGCTCATGAGCACAGGATAATGTGAAGGGTGACAGATCGCTACGTGTCTATCATAAGACATGAAACCAAGAAGAGCTTCACTTCCACCAAGAGTCAAAAACAGAAAGGTTTGAATCTCACAACCTAAAAAAGTAATGGTCTTACTATTTGACAGGAAGTTTGCTGCCATCTTGGGTACCGTGGTGGAGATGTACACCATGTCAATGAAGGAGAGCTGACTGAGGAGGAAGTACATGGGAGTGTGGAGCAGAGTGTCCAATCGGATGAGGTGGATCAGTATGATATTTCCCATCAAAGCCACTGAGAAGATGACAGTAATGGCAACAAAGAGTATCTTGTTCATTTGGCCATATTGGAAAAGGCCAAGAAGTATAAACTCTGCTCCAAAAGTTTGATTTTCTGTCTTCATGGCTTAAATCAAAACAAAGCAGACCATATCTGAAAATTCCATTAACAACATTGATTGACATTTGAGAGAAAACAAAATGATTATTAAATGCAGTAGGATTCCCTTTAATCAGCTTAGGTGACTATGTCTCTCCCTGTTTTTATATAGCAAACCCTGGTAGTGTAGTAGTTAAGTGCTATGGCTGCTAACCAAAAGGTCAGCAGTTTGAATCCTCCAGGCACTCCGTGGAAACTCTATGGGGCAGTTCTTCCCTGTCCTATAGGGTACTATGAGTCAGAATCAATTCAACAGCAATGGGTTTGGTTTTGGGTTTTTATGCACTGAATCTGTGTCTATTGAGCAATGGGCATTTTGAAAAATCAAATAAAAATAACGTTTCTTTAAAATTGATCACAGAATAAAAATATAATATGGGGATAAAACATTTAGATGATTTGCCAACGTGAGTTATTACTCCCCTTGTAAATATCTTCATGATGATAGACTAGAGACATGTTCACATGTTGTGAAAAATCTTTCACTCAATTCCTTCATATATATAGTTTAGAATTGCACTGTTGGTTAAACTTGGTATAATATTCTTTAAAAAAAACTTCTTGACTCCATTTTTCAATTTTGAATTTGTATTGGCTATACATTGTAATAAAAATTATATTAACATTTGTGGGTCAGGAATATTTTAGCTCTTCTAAATGAATTGGTGGTTATGTAGATAACATCTATAAGTGTAAATAGGAATTCATTGACAAAGCCCTCCAAAAAAAAAAAGATCGATCGATCTACCTACCTACCTACCTACCTACCTATCATCTACCTACCTATCTACCTACCTGTCTACCCACCTACCTACCCACCTACCTACCTATCTATCTATCATCTATCTACCTATCTGTCTGTCTATCTATCATCTATCTTTCTTTCATCTATCTATCATCTATCTATCTATCATCTGTCTATCTATCATCTATCTACCTACCTTAAAACCTATCTATCTATTATCTATCTATCATCTATCTAAAAAAAAATTTTTTTTTCTATCTGTCTTTCTTTCATCTATCTATCTATCATCTGTCTATCTATCTATCATCTATCTATCATCTATCATCTATCTATCTATCTACCTACCTAAAACCTATCTATTATCTATCTATTATCTATCTATCTATCATCTATCTGTCTGTCTATCTATCTGTCTATCATGTATCTATTTATCTATCTATCATCTGTCTATCTACCTATCATCATCAGCATCTATCATCTATCTATCTATCTGTCTGTCTATCTATCTATATGCCAGACCTAAGGGATGGTTGGAGAATGAATCATTAAAATAGAAGTTAACAATTATTCATCTAAATTTAACTCAAGAAGCATGTCAAGAATGGCATTTTTAATTTTACTTAGTCCTGTTATATTAATTGGGGAAATTTACATTTAAACCGCACTTGGAAGAAGTGGCAATTAGTAAAAGTTTATCACTTGCTCCTCAATTGGGATATGAAATCAAAAGACTACCGATGGCTTTTTTAAAATTCAAAAGTTTTGGATAATTCTTATTGCAGAACAACGTTAAGAAATAGAAAATATTTTCAATTAAAAACTAGCCAACTTTAATATAAAACCCCTTGTTGTTGAGTTGATTCCGATTCACAAAGACCCTATAGGACAGAGTAAAATTGCTTCATAGGGTTTCCAAGGAGTGGCTGGTAGGCTCGAACTGCCAACCCTGTGGCTAGCAGCAAAGCACAAAATTAACTGACAATAACAATTGTTGATTATACACGTGCAAATACTAATACAATTCTGGCATATAAAATTCAATGACTCTAAAAAGACCACACTTAATGGTCTGACTGAGACTAGAGGAATCCCGGCGGTCATGGTCCCCAAACCTTCTGTTGGCACAGGACAGGAACCATCCCCGAAGACAACTCATCAGACATGAAAGGGACTGGACAGTGGGTAGGAGAGAGATGCTGATGAAGAGTGAGCTAATTATATCAGGTGGACACTTGAGACTGTGTAGGCATCTCCTGTCTGGAGGGGGGATGGGAGGATAGAGAGAGTTGGAAGCTGGCAAAATTGTCAGAAAGGAGAGACTGGAAGGGCTGACTCATTAGGGGGAGAGCAAGTGGGAGTACGGAGTAAGATGTACATAAACTTATATGTGACAGACTGACTTGATTTGTAAACGTTCACTTGAAGCTCAATAAAAGTTAATAAAAAAAAAATTCAATGACTCATCATCAGTTGTATTCACTATTAACTTGACTATACTTGGTCCAAGATGCAGTCACATGAGCAAACCAAAATGTAAGTCTTTGTTCTGTAAATGCCTGACCTCAGAAGCCTAAATGTGAATGAACCAGTTAGTATATGAGCTCATAAACTATATCTGCTATTCATGAATTGGGAAGCTATTGTCTGAAACTTCCTATTCATGAATTGCAAATAAAGCTTATAAATTCATATGCAAATTTACTCTAGTAGAAATTTTATTTTTTACATTATCTATAGTCAACCAAGTTCGTATAAACTGAGGCATACTTTGTTTTTTTTAACTAACAATATCATATTAGGAATTTTCATTGTGTAAATAATTTGTAGAAGTATAATAAATGTAATATGCTTTACGGAAGCATTTTAGAATGATGAGTACATGATAAAAACAGATAAGGGAACTAAAAAAATCAGCTTGGTGAGATAATGTGCATGTATTCAAAATCAGTTATGAAAGCTAGACAGTTACACATTATATATAGAAAAATATATGCATATGCATGTATGCATATATATTTCACTTGAAATAAAACAATTTACGAAATATTTTAATTCAACTGCAAAGACTCTCACCACGAATTTGTATTGCTTGAAACAGTTTACAGCCTTTCACCACTCCAGTAATATTGTTGAATATGTCTACGCCTTGAGCATAATACAAAGTGGCAAGGCAAAAATAAGAAACATTTTTTTCTACCCCAGTCAAGACTACAAGTGATGCCTCCAGGACCATGCTGCCCAGTAGGGGTTGCACTGGACCTTCAAACCCTACCCTTTTCTCGCTTTACAAAGACACATCTCTCACCTTGCTCTTTTGTGATTGCTGTCCTAAGAAAATTTAAAATCAATATATGGCCAAATTAATCTCAGATAACATATCTAGATATTCAATTTTTGCAGTAATCATCCAAATGTAATGTGGATAATCTAGCCAGCCCAGAAATCGCCCAAATCAAAGGAAATGGGCATCCAAGAAAAATACTATTCACTCTACATAATTTATCAAATAAAACACATTCCTTTAAATAGTGTCCCTGAGATTAGTCATATATTGATCTTTTTGACACGAATTGTAGCGAAGTATTCAAGGTATTATAATATTTTAGGTTAAATTCAGAGTAATTAATGGCCCAAAAGAGCTATTTGAAATCTGAATGGTTGTTATTATGAACAAGACTGCTTTACCTCCAGCAGACCACGTTTTTAAAACTGAAAAACAAGCCACTGTGTTGAAAAGCATATTCTTTTTCATTAGGTATTTAGACATATAGATTATTTTACATACATAAAAATAGTTGAAAAAAAATTTTAATTGAGATATATTGTCTTTTATAGAGATAATGTTTCAATCTCCTAGAAGATTTTTTGAAATAAATCATTAAACAGGGAGTTGGGAAATGGATCTGCAAAATTACATAGATGATTTTCCTGTCACCCCACTTGGGCACAGCATTAGAGAGGCACAGTAAGTCTGTCTTTCAAAAATTTTTAAGTTAAATTATATTATTTGTTTGTCATATATATTAAAAAGTCACAGACAAAACTGCATGTATTAAGAAAATCAAGCTGCTTGACACTTGTACAGGGTGGCAGAAAAATAAATTCACAAAGAAATCCAAAACTGTGAAATCCCTAATTTGAAACACATTTTAGGAAGTGTTACCATTCTATGAACTTGCAGGATTGCTTTTTTTTTTTTTTTTGCCTCAGCAAATAAGTCTTCAATCATTTACCATGAAAAAATTTAGTGGAAAAAAGAATCAAATGTTCAAACTCATTTTCTCGTCCTTATATAAGACTTTAAACCTCTCGGTGGACACAGGCTGGCTGCCTGATCAGGGTGGAATTCATACTTTGTTTCTCAGAGACCTTCTGGGAAAACTAGACCTCTAGTCCGTGATTAAGCACATTGTACAAATTACAAGTGATATTTTATTAGTCCTGGTGTCTGCATTCCTGGGGGGAGGGAGGGAAATGAACAAAGGGTCAAGCCTCAAAATATATTTGTTCAAGTGAAAAAAAAATCAAATAATTGATATTAGCTGATTGCTTTAAAAAAATTTTTTTAAAAGTTAACTATTTTACCTTTAAAATACGTACGTAGATTTTGACTCCGTATAGTTAGTAATCAGCTAATATACAGTTTGATTTTTTTTTCTATACAAAATATGCATGAAATACTGAGGAGTTATCTAATACAGGTGATATTGTTAATGTGCTAAATTTTACAATAATTTTATTCCCAAAATAGGAAGGTTGGCTTGGCCATGGAAGTAAGGGACTCCGATTTCTGAAAGTCCACAGATCAAATACAAATGCTGTGATCCCTAAGGGTTAAAGTGCCCACGTGTAGAGTAGAATTTAGATTTTGGCATGGTGCTCAATAATGTTGTTCTATTTCGATGAGATGTATTTAATCTGGAAAAATTGAAGTGAGCTGAAATTTTGCCCAGTCAATTCCCTTACCTGATTCTATGGGATGACATGAAATAGCTGCTGTGCTCAAGAATGGGAAAAGAAAAGTGCAATAACTTAAGAAGAAACTCGATGTGGGTTAGATTTTGGGAAGAAAATACACAGGTTTATTCTCTCATGTACAGACAGGGATGTAAGTCACATCGTAGATCTTATCTTCATTTTTCTCCAATTATAATATATATGTTATTTTATAATTCACAAATTATTATTTATAATAATTATTCCTTAATTTGAAATATTTTGTCTCATTATTCTCTAAATCACCTTCCAGAGAAAACTCCAGGGGCCAAACAATCACTGAGTCAGTTTTAGGATGAAACACAGGTGTTTAGGAACCTTAATCTCAGATTTTTACTGAATGATTGAGTCCTATGAATAGTCAACATTTGCCTCACATTCAGTCACTTGTGGAAGGATTTCTAGAATATTGAAGTGATATTTGTAAGTTTTGAATACTGTGAAACTTGTACAGTTGCTGGCATTTTCTTTAAGAACAAGAGAGCAAAAATACAAATATAAAATTGATATGACTGTGGAAGAGGCCTGCACAGGTGAGAGGATCTGCAGTTCAAGTTTCTTGTGTTTCAATGAAAACCTACCTCTGAAGTTAGGTTTGATACCTTTAAGTGGTGCTTGTTGTTATTGTTTTATTATTATTATCACCTGATATTGCATGAGAAAAATATTTGTGTATTATACACAGACAGTTGTCAGCTATGGGTATGAGAACATGAAAACCTAGAACTCTTCCTGAGGCATAAAAAGAGAAATATCTCTCAGGGGCCCATATATTAAATCAGGGAGTAAAAGTGGAGCGTGATGGTGGAAGGTAGGATGGGGGTGACTCACTCTGTCTGAATTGCAGAAGCAGGAATATATTACTTGCTCCCTTGATTCATAGATTATCTAATAATAGCATCTACCGCTAATATTGTTTATTAAAAATTAAATTAGTTAACACATGCAAACAACTTACAATGTTGTCCAGCATGCTGCAAGCCCTTAATAAATATTAGCTTAATGATGATTATTAATGATGATGCTGTTTTTACTGCCTTTTTGGATTATTATTTTACATAAACTAAGATAGATTCAAGGATGGAAGCATCTCCTCCACTGCTTTGCTCAAATGTGGACACAAATCCTTCTAAAAGCTTTCCCCATCCCAGTGTGACATGGTTCTACTAAAGTTTCAAGAGAAAAAGAAACAAAACTAGAACAAACTATCTACAGGGAGAATTACTTAAAATAAGCCCTGTACATACAGTCACTCTCTCTGATAAGGTTCAAAGACCTAAAGTTTGGTATTGAAGAAATCTGAAGTATAAGAGAGTAATCAGTAAATAAACAAAGAGAGATAAATGAATGAATGAATAAACAAATAAGCAGAGATATCAAGTTTGGTTCTCCAGAGCTCTAGTCAAAACCTGATTTTTGTGTGTTCCCCTGACATCCTACAATTTTGTTGGATTTGTATATTAAATCTAATAGTTTATTTTTGTTTTTGTTGGTTTGTTGTATGTGAGTGTGTGTATTCTCTGTTGTTGTTGTTAGGTGATGCCAAGTTTGTTCTGACTCATAGCGACTCCTGTGTACACCAGAAGGAAACACTGCTCTGTCCTGTGCCATCCTCACAATCATTGTTATGCTTGAGCCCAGAGTATTTCTTAGGATATGCTGTATATAAGATCATGTCATTTGAATAGGAACAAATTTACTTCTTTTCAAATTTGAATGCCATTTCCTATTTTTTTTTTCCTAACTTTTCTGGCTAGTATTTATGTAATAATATGGAATAAGAGTTGTGAAGTCAAGCATCCTTGTTTTGTTCCTGATGTTAAGGAAAAACTTTCAGTTTTTCACCAATGTGAGTGATGTGAGCCGTGGGCATTTCATAACTGTCCTTAATCAGATACAAGCAGTTTCCTTACATTTCTAGTTTGTTGGGTGATTTTATTATGAAAGGGTATTGGAGTGTGTCAAATGATTTTTCTGCATCAATTAATATAATCATTTTTGTTCATTCTCTTAATTAATTGATATTTATGTTTAACCACTCCTGCATTTGTGGGATAAGTTTCACTGGGTCGTGGTGTATAGTCCTTCCAATATGCTGCCCTATTTGGTTTGCTAGTATTTTGTTGCAATTTGCTGCTGAATTTGGTTTGTTAGTATTTTATAGAAGATTTGCTTCCATATTCATAAGGTATATTGTGATTTATTTATTTATTTTTGCTTTGGTATCAGGGTGATAATGTCATTCTAGAATGAGTTGCCTTCTATTTTTTGGAAGAGTTTGAGAAAGATTATTGTTAATTTCTATCTGGTATCTTTTTATAATTTCTATCTCCTTACTGGCAGTCTCTATTTGTTAAGACATTATTTCACTGGTTACCTTTAGTCCTTTGTACATGGTATCCATTAGCACCTTGAACATATTTAATACAGTTTATTTATATTATTTCTCTAGTAATTCCAGTATCTGAGTTGACTCAGGGATTGTTTCAAATTTATTTATTTTTTCCTGTGAATGAGCCATGTGCTCCTGTTTATTTGCATGCCTAATATTTTGTTGTTGCTGTTGTGGAAAACTGAACATTGTGAATTACAAACCATAATTATTAAAATTATTGACAATGGATTAAAAACAATCATGTCAGTGATTATCTTAAATACTTCACAGAAAATGAATACTTTCTTCCAATACCATTATTCATGCACTGTTTTAGCACTGGTTGGATTTTATCGTCATGGCTTATATCCAATTTTATATTTAGTGCCAGGTAGTTTAGCAAGTCACTGCATTATTTATTATCAACAATCTTAGACTCTAAGAATTTCTCTTGTATTGCTGAATGGAATACAAATGATTAAACCCACATTGCGATAACACATTCATAGCTGTACATGTACTTAAAATATGACCAAGCGATTTCAATCTTTGATGTATATACAAGATAATTCAGTTAATAGGTTCTCAAAAAGCATTTGTACAGGAAGTTTTATGGCAGTTTTATTCATGATAGCCAAACATTTCCTGCATCAGAATGGAAACAATTGCTCAGGAGCCATATAATGGAATGTAGCTTTGTAATATAAACGATGGAGTTACAGAGACACACAAAAATATGGTTAAATCTTTTAAATATGTTGACTAAAAGAAGCCAGATATCAAAGAGAACTTTTTTTTTCTGATGCCAAAGTTTCTACCCAATGGTGATGAGAAATAAGAGCTTCTATTTAATGGTGATAGAAGTCAGAATAATGACTGCGTTTGTGGGGCCAAGAGGTCAACGTAAAAGTAGCACAAGAGGTGCTGAATGATGAAAACGCTCCACCTGTGGCTTCCCCCAAACTGTAATCATGACAACGCCATACTTCCAATTATTTAGTCCAAGTCTTAGCCCAATTCTGAAGCGTTTCATATTCCAATGTGTCCACAAAACTCAAATATCTGCTTTCTCCCAGTCTCCTGAATCTGGCCAGCTTTTGCTCCTCCACTAATATCACTTCAATCCAAGGCCATATTTTGTCACACCTGGGCTACTGCAATGGCCTCCTTGTGTTCACATCAATTCTATACTCACAACTCAGCAATGGTTGCCCAGCATTTTGGGTTAAAATCCAGAATCCTCATACTGATCTAATTTATACTACATGTTCTGGCCCCATTAAATCTACCTATTGCCTAAGTCTCACCAATTTACTCCTTGATCTTTTGTGACTATGAAGGACACGTTCCCATCACAGGAAGTTCTCACTTGCTCTTTGCTCTTCCCAGAGCACTCTTCCTCAGATGTCCACTTGATTCTCTTCCTTACTCCTTTTAGTCTGATAAATTGTCACATTCTTGTTTCTCCCTTCTCTATTTTACTTATAATTGCAAACATCTTTTAGTTTCCCTATTCCACCTAGTTTTTCTTCATGGCAATTAATACTTTTTGATATACTGTACAATTTATGCATTAATTTTATATATTGTCTTTCTCCTCACAATGAAATGTAACTTTAAGAGAGCAGACATTTATGTCAGTTTTATATTGCTCAATCCCATATCACCAGTGCCTATAATTGCATCACATACAAAGTTAAAGCATTAAAACTTTTGTTCAATGAATGAAAGAATGAGTGGATATATGAAATCTGCTCTATACTACAGTTTGCTCATCATATATATTATCTAGATATTATGCATTTTGAAATAAATTATATTTTCTATGCATTTTATTTCAGCAAATTAAAGAAGAAAAAATATTTGCTGTGGCATAGGAGTATTGTGTTTATGGGTCCTAAATCTACTGCTTTAGAAGATAAACGACATAGATAATGGCAACCATTCTCTTGCTTATACATTGTAAATCAATCCAGTTCCAATAGTAATGATTTAGTTATTTCTGAAAAGAGGAGAAATGAAGGCATTTGTCTAATTATTTATTTTGTAAACATTTCTTTGAGCTTACATCTCTCTAGACAGTAGGCTAATCAAATCATGTTGTTCAGTCTCAAACTATAAAGGGTTCCTAAAGTCATATTTTCTGTACAAATGTCTATTTTCCCAAAACTCCTTTCCTAGCCCCCATGACCTCCTTATTCCTCAGACTGTAGATAAATGGGTTCAGAAGAGGTGTAATGATACTGTAAAATACTGCCACCACTTTATCTTCCTCAGGGTAATGCAAGGTGTGTGGTCTTGTATAGGTCGAGAGAGTAGCCCCATAGAATAGGCTTGCCACAATCAGATGAGAGGAACACGTGGAGATGGCTTTTGTCTGCCCTTTACCTGAGCTCATCTGGTACACCACAATAAGCACTCAGGCATAGGAAGCCAGAATGGCCATGAATGGTAGTAGCAGAACGATAAGGCCACTAAAGAGGACAGTATACTCATACTGGGAGGTGTCCTGACACACCAAAGGCATTAGAGATGGAACTTCACAGAAAAAGTGGTTAATGATCCGAGATGTACAGAA
The DNA here is from genome assembly GCF_030014295.1 of Loxodonta africana. Lineage (NCBI taxonomy): Eukaryota > Metazoa > Chordata > Mammalia > Proboscidea > Elephantidae > Loxodonta > Loxodonta africana. Next base: position 3,627,221 of record NW_026975029.1, read on the forward strand.
TGGAAGTTGAAATACATGCAATGTATGTATTAAAGCATTGATAGAACTACTGGCCCATGCACATGTGACCATGGACAAACAGATCGTCTTGCTCATGAGCACAGGATAATGTAAAGGGTGACAGATCGCTACATATCTATCATAAGACATGAAACCAAGAAGAAGAGCTTCAGTTCCACCAAGGGTCAAAACCACAAAGGTTTGAATCTTACAGTCTAAAGAAGTAACAGTCTTATCATTTGACAGGAAGTTTGCTGCCATCTTGGGTACCGTGGTGGAGATGTACATCATGTCAATGAAGGAGAGCTGACTGAGGAGGAAGTACATGGGAGTGTGGAGCGGAGTGTCCAGTCGGATGAGGTGGATCAGTATGATATTCCCCATCAAAGTCACTGAGAAGAGGCCCACAATGGTAACAAAGAGGACGGTGTTCATTTGGCCATATTGGAAAAAGCCAAGAAGTATAAATTCTGCTCCAAAAGTTTGATTTTCTGTCTTCATGGCTTAGATAAAAATAAAGCAGACAATATCTGAAAATTCAATGTAAACAACATTGAATGTCCTTCAGAAGAAAACAAAATGATTATTAAATGCAGTAGAATTTCCTTGAATCACTTTAGGTGACTATTTCTCCCCGTTTCTATACACTGAATCTGTGTCTGTTGAGCAATGGCCAATTTGAAAAAAAAAAAAAATGATAATTTTTTTTTTTTTACTTCTTACAGAATAAAAATATTATCTGGAAATAAACATTTAGATGATTTGCCAACATGAGTTTTTTCTCCCCTTTTAAATATCTTCAAGATGAGAGATTGGAGATGTGCTTACTTGGTATGAGAAAAAAAAATCTTTCACTCCATTCATTTAAATAATTAAACAGGACAGTGATGTTCAAATATGATATAATATTCTTACAAAAAGAATTTCTTTCTCCATTTTGAAATTATATTGGCTATAGGTTGTAATAAATGTTATATTACCATTTGTATGTCAGGAATACTACAACTCTTATAAAAGAATTGGCGGTTATTTTTAAAATATCTGTAATTGTATGTGGAAATTTGTTGCCCAGGCAAAAAACAAATATGCAAGACCTTTAAGAAGGGCTGGAGAAAGAAACACTAAAATGTTACGTTAGCAATTATTAATCTAAGTTTAACTCAAGGAACATGTCAAGAATAGCATTTTGAATTTGACTTGGTCCTTTTATATTAATAGGGGAAATTTACATTTGAACTGCACTTGGACGAAATGTCAGTTAGTAAAATGTTATTACTTGCTCCTCAGTTGAGATATGGAGTCAAAAGGTATTGGTGCCCCATTAAAATTTGAAAGTTTTAGATAATTGTTATTATAAATATTGCTCAACAAAGTTGAGAAATTAAAATTATTTTCAGTAAAAACTAGTCAGCTTTAATATAAAGTGTGACAAATAAGAAAATTAATTGACAATACCAACTGTTGATTACACATACATGCAAATATAAATACAATTCTAGCATATAGAATTCAATGATCTGTCATAAAGTTATATTTATTGTTGACCTGACTATACTTGGTCCAAGGTGCAGTCACTTATGCTAAGCCCCACATCAGCAAACCAAACCTAAGTCTAGTTCCTACAAATGCCTGACCTTCCCAGAAGCCAAAATGTGAGTTAACCAATTAAGACTTGCCTGCTGAGCTTAACCTAGTTCAAAACGTTCCATTAATCCTATCCCCATCACCAGAACTGTTAAAAACAAAATTTTTACAAAATTAAATTTGTATAAGAACTCATAACCTGTAGTTGCTATTCATGAATTAGAAAGCTCTTGTCTGAAACTTCCCATTCATAAATTGCAAGTTAAACTTATGGGTTCATATACAAATCTAATCTTGTAGAAATTTTGTTTTTAACATTATCTATAGTCAGCCAAGTTGGTATAAACTGAGGCACATTTGACTATAAATAATCATATCACTAAGTTATATAGGAAAGATACTACACACATTTCATATATTCTAAAAAGCTTTGATTCTATTGAACCGTCATTCTTCACTATAGGCCTTTCTCAAAGAAGAGTGCTTTTCTCCAAAACAGCAAACACAGTGATATAAAATAATGATGGATGTTTGTATAATTCAGAAAAAAACAAAGACTTATTCTAACAACGTTATGATTTTTTTGAATGTTCTAACCCATGAAATAGAATATGACAAAAATAACAACACAAAAAAGAAAAAAATTTTTTCTATTTAAAAGCTTTACTGTTTTTGAAAACCTAATGAATGAAAAACACTTAGCTTGCTAAAAGTGTTTGATAAATTGTATAAATTATAATTTATAGTTAACAACATTCTAATACATTATATTTTTAATATTCTTAAAATTTTTCACCTTAGTAATAACAATACTCAATGACAATAAGATATTATTTAAATATGGTTATCGAAAAAACTGGTTTATGTTTTAAAAATATCAAATGCAAACACACGTAACTGAAAGGACAAAATAAATGTCATTGCAAGCTAGTTCACTGTAAACCAATTGATGTAAATACAATCTAAATTTCAAGATAGGTTATATATTTCAGACCATGATGCAATTTTTTAATAAAAATCTGAAAGAAAATGATCAAGTTAAAAATAAAAATTAAAAAAAAATGTCGATAAGAGAATGAAGAGGAGGAAATACAACATGTAAAATTTTATGGATATAAACGTGATAAAATAGCATGATAATTGGGCGTGATAGAAAAACAGGAAAGTAAGAATACAATAGCTGTAGAAGTTATCAGGAGTCTTGATCCTGGTGTAGTGATTTCAGCACTGAGCTGCTAACTGAAAGGCAGGCGGTAGTTGGAACCCACCAGCTGCTGAACAGGAGGAGAAAGATGTGGCAGTCTGCTCCTGTAAAGATTTACAGCCTTGGGAACCCTGTGGGGCAGTTCTACTCTGTTCTATAAGGTCGCTATGAGTTGCAATTGACTCCATGGCAGTGGGTTTATAGAAGTTATGTAATTATTATATGACTATATATCATCAATAAATTATATACTCTGCCCATTGCCTTGGAGTCAATTCCAATTCATAGTGACCCCTTGGGCAGAACAGAACTGCACCATAGGATTTCTAAAGCTACAATCAGTACAGAAGGAGCCCTGTTTGTGCTGTGGTTATGTGTTTGGCTGATAACAGAAGAGTTGGTGGTGTGATCCTACTAGGTGCTTTGAGGGAGAAAGATGTGGCAGTCTGCTCCTGTAAAGATTTACTGCCTTTGAAACCTACTTTGTCCTATAGGGTCACTATGAGTTGGAATCTACTGGATGGCAGTGGGTTAATCTTTATGGAAACAGACTGCCACATCTTTCTCCCTTGAAGTTCCTGGTAGGTAGGTTCCAACCCCTGACCTTTGGGTTAAAACCCAGTGCTTAACCACTGTACAGCCAGGGCTCCTTCAATAAAATATGTAGGGAAGTCTGTTCTTTTTGTGAATTTGATCGTCTGTTCTACATTTTCTCCCACTCTGTCCAGGACTTTCTGTTGTAATCCCAGTCAGAGCAGAGAACCCTGGAGACTATGGCCCCTGGAGATCCTTCTAACTCAGAACTGAAGCCACCCCCGAAGTTTACCTTTCAGCCAAAGTAAGACAGGCCTATAAAACGAACAGTATATGACATCAAATGGGCTACACCTGCCAAAAAACAGAGAAGAGAAGGCAGGAAGGGACAGGAAAACTGGACAAATGGAATGTGGGAATGTGGGGTGGAAAGGGGGAGAGTGCTGACACAATAGGGATTGCAGCCAATGCCATGAAAAAAATTGTGTATAAATTTTTGAATGACAAAGTAAAATAAACATATATATGGAAGGAAAAATTTATTTAAAAAAAAGAAAATGGGAACACTGGCAACAATTTCCAATCTATTGGAATGCTCATTTCACCAGGTGGGGGTCGTTATTTTGATTTTGTAGTTTTTACCCCCCAAAATTTCATGTAAAGTATTATAAATCTAAACAAGAACCCAAATTGAATTCTTAGAACAAATAAAAAATTTTAATATCACAAATAAAATCCAATTTACCAAAAATTAATAATAAAAATGAAAAGAGCCGACTAAGCAGAAAAAAATATACAAATAAGTGATACATCGAAAATGAAATAGAAGGCTTAAAATAAAGAAATAATCCAAAAATATTAAAACCTAGTTAAACAAAACAACTTTATTAAATTATTAGGCCAAAAATGTTGTGAGCAACGTTATCAGATATGCAGTAGCATAGTTTTGGTAAAACACAGTAGATCTTTTCAAAACTTGCTAATCATTTCTCGCGACCTTTGATCATTTTCATACCTGTCGCAGTCGTTGAGTTAGGGCTGCTTACCAAAAGGTTTGCAGCTCGATTCCACCAGCGGCTCCTTGGAAACCATACTGGGCAGTTCTGCTCTGTCCTACAGGGTGGCTTTGAGTCAGGATAGACTTGATGGAAACCGCTTTTTTTTTTTAACTAACAGATTCATATTAGGAATTTTTCTTGTGTAATTTATAGAAATACACTAAACATACAGGAGAAATTTGAAATGAAGGGCACATGATAAAAATGGAGAAAGGAACTAAAAACATCAACTTGTTGAGATAATGTGCATGTATTCAAAATCGGTTATGAAAACTAGACAGTTACACATTATATACACACATATATACGTATGCATATAAGCATATATATTTCACTAAAAATAAAACAATTTGCAAAATATTTTAATACCACTGCATAAGTTTCTCAACAGGTGTTTGTATTGCTTGAAATACTTTACATAGTTTACAACCTTTCACGTTTCTAGTAATATTCCTGAACATGACTATGTCCTAAGCATAATGCAAAGTGATAAGGCAAAAATAAGAAAGAAATGTTTTTACTACCCCAATCAAGACTATGAGTGATAGCTGCAGGGCCTTGCTGCCCAGTAGGGGTTGCATTGGACCTTCAAACCCTAACCCTTATCTCACCTTACCAAGAAATGTCTCTCACCTTGCTCCTTTGTGATTGCTGCCCCAAGAAAATTTCAATTCAATGTATGGTCAAATCAATCTCACATAACTTACCTTGATACTCATTCTTGCAGAAATCGTTCAAATGTAATCTGAATAATTTGGGCAGCCCAGATATCACGCAAATCAAGGAAATGAATGTGCAAAAAAAAAAAAAAATACAATCCACTCTACATAATTTATCAAATAAAACACATTCCTTTAAATAGTGTCCCTGAGATTAGTTGTATATTGATCTTTTTGATATGAATTGTAGTAAAGTCTCCAAGGTATTGTAATATTTTAGGTTAAATTCAGAGTAATTAGTGGCCTAAGACAGCTATTTGAGATTTGAATGGTTGTTGTTATGAAGGAGACTGCTCACGTCCAGTGGGTCATGTTTTTAAAACTGAAGAACAAGCTACTGCATTGAAAAACACATTTCTTCTTCATTAGATGTGTAGACATCCACATTCTTTTCCAGATATAAAGTAATTAATTTTAAAACTTATTTCAGTTGAGATATATAGTGTCTCATATAGAGATATGTTTCATTTTCCCAGGAAATTTTATTTGAAATAAAACATTAGGTAAGACGCTGGGGAAGGGGTCTGCAAAATTAAATAGATTTCCCTGTCACCCCACTTGGGGACAGTGTTACATACTCACAGCAAGTCCGTCTTTCACAAAGTTTTAAGTTAAATTATATTGTTTGTTGGTTATATATATATCAAAGAGTCACAGAGACAAACTGCATATATTATGAATAATCAAGCTACTTTATTTGGCACCTCTACGGGGTGGCAGAGAAATAGATTTGAAAAGGAACCCAAAACTGTAGAAACCTCTAATCTGAAACACACTTCAGGAACCGTTACCACACTACGAGTGTGCAAGGTTGCCTTTGTTTTTTTTTTGCTTCAGACAATAAGCCTTCAATCATTTACCATGAAAAATTTTAATAAAAAAAGAAATGTTCAAACTCATTTTCTCATCCTTATATGAGGCTTTCAACCTCTTGATAGACATGGGCTGACTGCCTAATCATGGTGGAATTCATATTTTGTTTCTCAGAGGCCTTCTGGGGAAACTAGGTCTCTAGCCCACAATTAAGCACATTGTAGAAATTGTAGGTGATATTTTATGAGGCCTGGTGTCTACACTCCTGGGAGAAAAAAAAAAAGAACAAAGGGTCAAGGCTCAAAATATATTTGTTCAAGTGAAAAACAAATCAAATAACTGATCTTAACTGAATGTTAAAAAAAGAAAAACCAGTTAACTCTATTTTACCTTTAAAATATGCGTGTAGATTTAGACTCCACGTAATTAGTAATCAACTAATATTTACTTTGATTTTTTCTGTACAAAATATGCATGCAATACTGAGAATTATATAATGTAGGCGATATTATGTTAAATACTGCAATAATTTTATTCTCAAAATAAACAAGTTGGCTTGACCATAGAAGTAAGAGACTCAGCTTTCTGGAAGTCCACAGATCCAATATAAATGTTTCAGCCCCTAAGGTTTAAATGTCTCCAAGTTCATAGACAGGAATTTAGATTTTGGCATGATGCCCACTTACATTTGTTCTATTTGAATGAGATACATTTAATCTGGAAAAATTAAAGCGAAGTGGGATTTTAACCAGCCAATTCTCTTACCTAATTCCATGGGATGACATAAGACAGCTGCTGTGCTCAAGTAGGAAAAAGAAATGTGCAATAACTTAAGAAGAAAGGTGATGTAGGTCAGAGTTTAGAGAGAAAATACATAGGTTAACTCTATCACACACAGACAGAGATGGAAGTCACATCAGTAAGCTCTTATCTTCATTTTTCCTCAATTATGTTATTTTATAAATTATAAATTATAATTTATAATAATTATAACATAATTATTCCTTAATTTGAAATATTTTATCTTATTCTCTAAAACACCTTACAAAGAAACTCCAGTCATCAAACAACCATTGAGTCAGTCATAGGATAAAACATAAGCATCCTGGAAACCAATCTCAGAGTTTAACTGAAGAATTGAGTCCTAGGAATGGTCAACACTTGCCTCACTTTTGTTCACTGCTGGAAATATACCTACAATATCAAGGTGACATTTATAAATTTTGAATAATGTGAAACTTGTACAGTTTTTGGCACTTGATTTTAGAACCAGAAAACAAAAATGAAAATATAAAATCAATATGATCTTGGAAGGGTCCTGGACAGGTAAGAAGGTATTTGCTCTCTTGATTCAGATATTAATTATTAACTTTCAAGTGTTACTGGTAATAGCATCTACCACTAATATTGTTTACTAAAAAGTAAATTAGTTAACACATGCAAACAACTTACAACATCGTCCAGCATGCTGCAAACACTCAACAAACAGCTTTAATGATGATTATTATGGATGCTGCTGTTTTTACTGCTTTTTTGATTATTATTTCACATAAACTAAGAATCAGGGATGGAAGCATTGCCTGCACTGCTTTTCTCAAACACAGACACAAATCCTTTTAACAGCTTTCTACACCCCTGTGTTACATGGTTCTACTAAAAACTCAACAAACAAAAATAGAACAAACTCTCTGCACTGAGAATTACTTAAATAAACTCTATAAATATAGTTGCTCTCTCTGCTCAAGTTCAAAGACTCTCCCAACGACATGATCACTGTTGAGGTTTGACCTCCTTCCAGCCAGGGGCAACCTTCCTACCTAATAGCCAACACAGGGCAAATGAATGTTTTTGCCACCACCTGAGAAGCACTGAGTCTATACACATGGGTGCTTGGGCTCAAATAGTGAACCACGAGAGAATCATTAAGTCTCTTTTCCTCCAAATTTAAGCTCTTTAAACTCATACAAATAAGGAAAAAAAAAAAAAAAGATCATCCAATTTTTTTGGATCAAGCTTAATGAGAAGTAATTTAAAGTAGATTTAAAGCAAACGTGTCACGAAGAAAACCAATCAAGTGAATCAATTTTTCCCGTAGGCATAATTAAGAAGTCATTGACATCTTTTTTGCCTTAAAATCCAGGTCAATTTGAAGTTTGGTGTTGAAGAAATGTGAAGCTCAAAAGCGTAATAAGTAAACAAATAGAGAGAGATAAATAAATGAATGAACACATGCATGGATGGATGGATGGATGGATGGATGGATGGATGGATGGATGGATGGATGGATGGATGGATGGATGGATGGATGGATGGATGGATGGACAGGCATATAGAAAGACAGACATATGAATGAATGAATAGATGAATAAGTAGATAAAGAGATAGCTATATCAACAAATCAATAAATAGATGGATAAATAGATAAATAAACAGATAAATAATAACAAGTTTGGCTTTCCAGAACTGTATTTTTGTGTGTTGATCTGATATCCTGCCATTCTGTTGAATTTGTATATTAAATCTAATAGTTTCTTTTTGTTTTTTATTTGTATTGTATATTTGTGGGTGTGTGTATGTGAGGGAGAGAGAGAAAGAGAGAGAATTCCTTAGGATATTCTATGTATAAGATCTTGTCATCTTGAATAGGAAAAATTTTACTTCTTTCCAAATTCAAATGCCTTTAAAAAAAATTTTAGCCTAACTTTTCTGTCTAGTATTTCCAGAAAAATGTAGAATAAGAGTTATGAAATCAGGCATCCTTGTCTTGTTCCTGATGTTAGGGGAAAACTTGTAGTCTTTCACCAATGCGTGTGATGTTAAAAAAAAAAATAGCTATGGGTATTTCCTAAGTGTCCTTAATCAGATACATGTAGTTTCCTTACATTTCTAGTTTGTTGAATGGTTTTATTATGAAAGGGTCTTGGATTTTGTCAAATGATGTTTCTGCATTCATTAATCAAATCATTTTTCCTTCATTTTCTTAATTAATTGATATTTATGCTTAACAACTCTTGCATTTCTGGGATAAGTTCCACTGGGACGTGGTTTATAGTCTTTTCAATATGCTGCTGTTTGGTTTGCTAGTATTTTGCTGCTGGATTTGGTTTGTTAGTACTCTGTCGAAGATTTGCATTCATATTCATAAGGGATATTGTGGGTTTTTTTGGCTTTGGTGTCAGGGCGATTATGTCATCATAGAACCAGTTACAAAGTGTTCCCTACTATTTTCTTTTGCAAGAGTTTGAGAAGGATTAATGTTAATTTGTATTCGGTACTTTGTTATAATTTCTATCTCCTTATTGTTATTGTTGTTGTTGTTTTTCTAGGTGCGCTCGAGTCATTTCTGACTCATAGCCACCCTATGCACAACAAAAGGAAACACTGCCCGATCCTGTGCCATCCTCACAATCATTGTTATGCTTGGGCCCATTGTTGCAGCCACCATGTCAGTCCATTTTGTTGAGGGCCTTCCTCTTTTTCACTGACCCTATTCTTTACCAAGGATGATGTCCTTCTCCAGAGACTGATCCTTCCTGACAACATGCCCAAAGTATATGAGATGAAGTCTCACCATTCTTGCTTCTAAGGAGCATTCTAGCTGTACTTCTTCCAAGGCAGATTTGTTCCTTATTTTGGCACATCATGATATATTCAATATTCTTCACCAACAGATGCCAATTTTTCTTCAGTCTTCCTTACTCATCATCCAGCTTTCATTGCTTGGGTCAGGGGCACCTTAGTCTTCAAGGTGACGTCCTTGCTTTTTAACACTTTAAGGAGGTCTTTTGTAGCAGATTTGCCCACTGCTGCTTCCATGGATGCTGATTGCTGAAACAAGTAAAATGAAATCCTTATTGTTTTAGGTTTTACATTTAGGTCCTTGATCCATTTTGAGTTAATTTTTGTTTATGATGTGAAGTATGGGTCCTGATTCATTTTTTCTACAGACGGACATTCAGTTTTGCCAGTGCCATTTGTTAGAGACTGTCTTTTCCCAATTTAACAAAATTTGGCCCTTTGTCAAAAATCAGCTGCCCATAGATGAATGGATTTACATCTCTGTTCTAAATTCTGTTCCATTGGTCTATGTGTTTGTCATCGTACAAATACCAGTCTGTTTTGATTGCCATGCCTGTATAGTAGGTTCTAAGATTCAGTAGTGTGAGGCCTTCTTTGGCCTCTTTCCTTTTCACTTTGGATTGGTGATTAGTGTTTCCATCTCATTAAAGAATGCTGTTGCAATTTGGATCGGTCTTGCATTGTATTTGTAGATCACTTCAGGTAGTATTGACATTTTCATGATGTTGAGTCTTCCTATCCATGAGCATTTTTTTTTTTCTTCCAATTATATAGGTCTCTTGGTTTCTTGCAGTAGCATTTTGTAGTTTTCTTTGTATAGGTCTTTTATATCCCTGGTTAGATTTATTCCCAAGTATTTTATCATTTGGGGGGCTATTATAAATGGCATTCTTTTTGTGATTTACTTTTTGAAGTTCTCTTTGTTGATGTAGAGGAATCCAACTAATATGATATTGTACCCTGCTACTTTGCTGACTCCTTCTATTTTTTTTTTTTTTTTTCTATTAGTTCCAGTAGTTTTTTTGTGGAATCCTTGGAGTTTTCTATGTATAGGTTCATTTCATCTGTGTATAGGGAAAATTTTGCTTCTTCTTTCCAATTTGGATGTCCTTTATTTCTTTCTCTTACTAGATTTCTTTAGTTAAGACTTTCAGTGCAATGACATTTTGGTTAGCAGCCGAGCACTTAACCAATGCACCACCAGACCTCCTCTATGTCATTACCTTGAAATTTACCGTTATCTTCCTAAGTTTAAAACAGTCTTTTATTTATTGATATCGCTTTGGCTTCCTCTCCATATGAAAGTTCTATAACTACACCATTTATTCCCTCTTTTTTGTTTTGATGTCATCGTTTACATATTGATGTCTTTGGTTCCCTGTTTTTAGCCTTTTAGCTTTGTTTTATTTTTAAAATTCTTTATTTGGGTTGGTATCTGGGTGGTCTGTCCTGCGTCCAAATATCAGATTATTGTTTAATGTTTTTGGTTCTCTATTCGAAGGACTCTCTTTAATATTTCTTGTAAGTTTGGTCTGGTTTTTACAAATTCCCTTAATTTCTGCTTATCTGGAAATATTCTAACGTTGCCATTGTATATGAGAGACAGTTTTACTGAATATAGAATTGCTGACTGGGTTTTTTTTTGCTTTCGACCTTTTATATAGGTCTTCCCACTGCCTTCTTGCCTACGTGGTTTTAGCTACATAGATGGAGATTAGTTTTATTGGTTCCCCTTTTTAGATAGGTGACTTTATTTTTCCTTAGCTGATCTCAGGATTCTTTGTTTGTCTTTGGTCCTTTTTATTTGCACATTTGTTTATAAGTCTTGGTGACTTTCTTTGGGCTCTATCCTGTATGGGGTTCATTGCGCTTCTTGGATGGGTATCTTCTTGTCTTTCATGATGATAGATAGCGAAGTTTTCTGCCAGGATTACTTTGACAATTGTCTCTGTGTGTTGCATTGCACCCCCACCCCCCGCCCATTGGATCTCTTATCATATGCAAGTTTTTCCTCTTGATAGTGTCCCACATAATTATTAGGATTTCTTCATTCTTTTTTCTGATTTTTCCTCAAACAAATTGGTATCAAGGGATTTTTCTTTAATTTCACTAATCTGTCTTCCATTGCTTCAATTCTGGTCCTATATCCTTCTTTTGAGTTGTCTGTTTCTGAAATTTTATTCTTAATCTTTTGGCTTTCTAGTTGATGTTTTTGTATGGTTTCTAGTTGTTTCGTTTTTATATTGTTTTCCTGAATTCTTTATCGTTTTTATGAGTTGTAAACAACTTGACAACAATGGGTTTTTTGTTTGTTTGTTGCTTTCTTTCATTTTGTCAGTGCCTTCCTCGATTTTGTCTATATTTTTCTTGGTTTTGCCTGTGTTATCACAGGCTGTTTCTTACCCCCGGCAGTTTTTTTGTTCTTTATTTCGGTCACTTGCTGACTCCATCCTGTCCTGCTTCTTTTTGTGATTTGATATTGTCTGTTGTTTCTGAAGCATCAAGAAATTATTATATCTATTTATTTACTGTGTGTTTGTTGAACCCTGAAATTTTGTTTTGTTTTGATATATCCAAGTAGGCTGGGCCTGTGTTTTGCTCTGGTCTCTAATTTTGCCATTTTGATGCTCTCACTACCTTTCTCAGGGTTGGTGGAGGAATGACTGCATGTGTGAGTGTGGGTCTCTCGTGGGGCTGTTGAGGATATAGGTGGTGTTTCTGTTGAGGTGGTGTGTTTGTCTGTCCAGCTGGACCCTGGCTGTGGGTGCAGTGGGTGATCTTCCTAGTTTTGGGGTTGGGTGCTGTGTGTGTGCTCTGCTGATTGCAGGGTGGTTGGGTTTGGGGTATCTGGGTTGTTGGTCCCCAGATGAGTTGTCTGGAAACTCTCATCAATGGTTCCAGGTGAGCAGGGTTATGTGGGGATGTTTAGAATTAGAATATAGAATACAGAAGAATATACAATACACATTATAGAAGAATATACACAGTAGACTATACAATACAGAATATAGATTATACAAGAGCATATAATACAGAATTTAGAATATAGAAAGTAGAATGTAGAATACACAATATAAAATGTAGAATAAAGACTATAGAATACAGATTATAAAATACAGAAAATTATGAAATGTAGAATGTAAAATATAGAAGAATACACTATATTCTATTTTCAAAGTTCTTTTACATTCTGGATTCTATCTTCAGTGTTCTATGTTCCATATTCTATGTTTCAAATTCTCTATTTTCTATAATCTATGTTCTATATTCTATATTTTTGTATATTCTATATTCCATACTCTGCATTCTATATTCGATGTTCTATATTCTATATTTTTCTACATACAATATTCTTCTATATTCTATATTTCATATTCCATATTCTACATTGTATATTTTAAATTCTTCCATATTCTATGCTCTATATTCTGTATTCTACATTCTAAATTCTTTATTCTATGTTCTTCCATATTCTTCTATATTCTATATACTATATTTTTCTGTATTCTATATTCCATAGTCTACATTCTTCCTTCTATATTCTACATTCTTCTATATTCTATATTCTTCTATAGTGTATATTTTGTTTTACACTCTATATTCTTATTCCATTATCTTCTATATTCTATAATCTATATTCTTCTATATTCTGTGTTCTTTATGCTTTATTTATATTCTATACTTTGTATTCTACATTCTATATTCTTCTATATTCTATATTTTCTATATTCCATTCTGTGTTCTGTATTCAATGTTCTTTTTCTATATTCTATAATTTTCTGTATTCTATATTCTACATTCTATATTCTTCTATAGTCTGTATCATATATTGTTCTATATTGTATATTCTATATTTTGCATTCTACATTCTATATTCCATAATCTTCTATATTGTATAATGTATATTCTCTATATTATGTATTTTTATTCTATATTTTATATTCTGTATTCTACATTCTATTTTCTAAATTCTATATTTTCTATATTCCATTGATTGTATTCTATATTCATTTTTTTCTATAGTCTATATTTTTTAATAATTTTCTGTATTCTATATTCCATATTGCATATTCTGTATACTCTAGTCTACATTCTATATTCTTATATCCTACCTTCTATATTTAATTCTACATTCTATATTCCAGAATCTTCAATATTCTATAATCTATATTCTTCTATATTCTATGTTCTTTATTCTATATTTTGTATTCTACTTTGTACGTACTCTATTCTATATTTATCTCTATTTTATATTTTTCTATATTCTCTATTCCATACCCTGTATTCTATATCACATATTCTATATTCTGTGTTCTATATTCTATGTTCTATAAAAAAATACACAGTCAATATTTTTTATATACTATATTCTTCTGTATTCTATATTATATATTCCATATTCTACATTCTGCATTCTATATTCTATAGTCTTCTACATTTTTATTCTACATTCTATATTCTTCTCTTATAATCTATATTCTTCTACTATATTCTGTATTGTACATTCTGAATTGTATATTAAATATTCTACAGTCTACATTCTATATTCTAAATTTTGTAATATTCTTTTTCTTCTCTATACTCTATTCCACATTCTATATTCTCTATTCTACATTCTATATTCCATTTTCTTCTATATTCTACATTTTCTAAATTTTTCTGAATTCTATATTCTTCTATATTCTATATTTTTTAGTGTTTATTCTACCTTCTAATCTCTATTCTATATTCTTCTGTAATCTAACATTCTCTTGTATTCTCTATTCCATATTCTCTATTCTACATTCTATATTCTTCTATAGTCTGTAATCTATATTCTTCTACTTTCTTTATTCTATATTGTTCAATAGTATATATCCGATACCTTATATTCCATATTTGTCCATATTCTATTTTCTTCTATGTTCTATCTTCTATTTTCTGTAGTCTGTCATCTATATTCTGTATTCTTCTATATTCTGCATTCTGTATCCTATATCTTCTATATTCTAAATTTTTGCTCTGTATTTTCCTATATTCTGTATTCTGTTTGTCAGTTTTCTATATTCTTCTATGATTATACTCTACATTCTCCTATTGTCCATATTCCATATTCTTCTATACTCTATATTCTTTTTTCTTTTATATTCTGCATTGTATTTTCTATGTCCTATGTTCTTCTATATACTATATTCCTCTATATTCTATGTTCTACTTTCTAAATTCTTCTATATTCTATATTCTGTACTTTATATTCTACATTCTAAATTCTATATTCTCCTATGTTCTATATTCTTTTATATTCTCTTTCTATATTTTTACATATTCTAGGTTCTATATTCCATACTCTGTATTCTATATTGTATATTCAAAGTTCTATGTTCTATATTCTTTATTTTTATATATACTGTATTTTTCTGTGTGGTATATATTCTATGTTCCATATTCTATAGTCTACATTCTGTATTCTTTTAAATTCTGTATTCTTTTATATTTTACATTCTACATTCCATAATTCTTTGTATTCTACAATCTGTATTCTATAGTCTTTATTCTATATTTTATATCCTGTAGTCTACATTCTATATTCTAAATTCTGTATTCTATGTTCTTCAGTAATCTATATTCTTTCTTGTATAGTTTTCTACTGTGTGCATTCTTCTATAATGTATATTCTGTATTCTTCTGTATTCTATATCCTAATTCTTCTATATTCTCTATTCCATATTCTGTATTCTTCAATATTCTGTATTCTACATTCTACTATATTCTTTTTCTTGTATTTTCCATACCCTTGTATATTCTATATTCTTCTATATTCCATATTCTATGTTCTCCTATATTCCATATTTTACATTGTACATTCTATATTCCATTATTTTCTATATTGTATGATTTATAATCTTCTATATTCTATACTTTCGTGTATTCTTCACTGTATACTTTGCATTGTATAATCTGTATTCTACATTGTACATTTTATATTCTTCTGCATTCTATATTCTAAATTTATATTCTGTTTTCTTCTATATCCTGTATTCTTTATGCTATATTCTTTTGTAATGTATATTCTATATTCTTCTTTATTCCAAATCCTCTATACACTATATTGTTTACAAAGTTCTTTTATATTCTGTATTCTATCTTCCATGTTCTATGTTCCATATTCTATAAATTCTCTATATTCTATAATCTATGTTCTTCTATATTCTATATTTTTGTATATTCTATATTCCATACTCTGTATTCTGTTTGATGTTCTATATTCTATGTTTTTCCACATACACTATTCTTCTATATTCTATATTTCATACTCCATATTCTACATTCCACATTGTATATCTTAAATTCTTCCATATTCTATGCTCTGTATTCTATATTCTACTTTCTAAATTCTATATTCTTCCATATACTTCTAGTCTATATTTTTCTATATACTATATTTTTCTGTATTCTCTATTCCATATTCTTCCTTCTATATTCTACTATATTCTGTATTCTATATTCTTCTATATTGTAGTCTGTATTTTAAATTCTATATTCTATATTCCATTATCTTCTATAATCTATATTCTGTGTTCTTTACCTTTTATTTTATATTCTATATTTTGTATTCTACATTCTATATTTTCTATATTACATATTCCATACTCTGTGTTCTGTATTCAATGTTCTTTTTCTATATTCTATATTTTTCTATACAATTTTCTGTATTCTATATTCTTCATTCTTTACTCTATATTTTTCTATAGTCTGTATCATATATTTTTCTATATTGTAAATTGTGTATTTTACATTCTACATTCTATATTCCATAATCTTCTATATTGTATAATGTATATTCTCTATATTATGTATTTTTGTTCTATATTTTATATTCTATATTCTGTATTCTACATTCTGTATTCTAAATTCTTTATTTTTCTATATTCCATTGTCTGTATTCTATATTCAATGCTGTTTTCTATATTCTATATTTTTTATAATTTTCTGTACTTTATATTCCATATTGCATATTCTGTATATTCTACATTCTATATTTTCTTATATTCCATCTTCTATATTCTATATTTAATTCTATATTCTATATTCCAGAATATTCTATATTCTATAATCTATATCCTTCTGTAGTCTGTTCTTTATTCTACTTTGTACATACTCTATTCTACATTCTTTATTTAAGTCTATTCTATATTTTTCTATATTCTCTATTCCATACTCTGTATTCTATGTTCCATATTCGATGTTCTATATTTTTTATATCCTATATTCTTCTGTATTCTACATTCTATATTCCATACACTATATTCTACATTCTGCATTTTATATTCTTCTATGTTCTGTATTCTATACTCTTCTACATTCTTATTCTACATTCTATATTCTTCTGTTGTAATCTATATTCTTCTACCTGCTATATTCCATATTGTACATTCTAAATTCTATATTCAATATTCTAGTCTACATTCTATATTCTAAATTTTTCAATATTCTTTATTCTTATGTATTCCCTATTCCATATTCTATGTTCTCCATTCTCCATTCCATTTTCTTCTATATTCTATATTCTGCATTTTATATTCTAAATTTTTTCTGAATTCTATATTCTATATTTTTATGTATATTCTACCTTCTAATCTCTATATTCTATATTCCTCTGTAATCTATACTCTTATATTCTCTATTCTATATTCTTCTATATTTTGTCATCTGTATTTTTCTACTTTATTCTCTATTCTTCAATATTGTATATCTTATACCCTGTATTCCGTTTGTCAATATTCTATTTTCTTCTACATTCTATCTTCTATATTCTGTAGTCTGTCATCTATATTCTTTATTCTTCTATATTCTGCATTCTATATCCTATATCTTCTAAATTTATGCTGTTTTCCTATATTCTGTATTCTATATTTTTCAATATTTTACATTCTTCTGTAATTATATTCTACATTCTCCTATTTTCCATATTCCTTATTCTTCTATACTCTATATTTTTCTGTATTCTTTTTTCTTTTATATTCTGTATTGTATCTTCTATGTTCTTCTATATACTATATCCCTCTAAATTCTATAGTCCATATTCTATATTCTACGTTCTGAATTCTTCTATATTCTATATTTTATATTCTATACTCTACATTCTAAATTCTATATTCTTTTATATTCTATTTCTATATTCTTCCATAATCTAGGTTCTATATTCCATTCTCTGTATTTTATATTGTATATTTAAAGTTCTATGTTCAATATTCTTTATCTTTCTATATACTGTTTTTCTGTATGGTATATCCTATGTTCCATATTCTATATTCTACATTCTGTGTTCTTCGATAGTATGCATTCTATATTCTTCTGTATTTTACATTCTACATTTCATAATTTTCTATATTCTATTTTTTTATAATCCATAATCAATACTCTTCATTTTATATTTTATATTCTACATTCTTTTCTTTTATTCTACATTCTATTTTCTATATTCCAAATTCTGTATTCTATGTTCTTCTATAATCTATATCCTGTATCGTATTTTTTATAGTCCAGGGTAGCCCGCACGCAGAGCAGGCCCGAATAGCGGAGCCCCGCAGGTGAGGAGAAGCCCGAAAGGAGAGTCCCGCAGGCCCCAACGGAGAGTCCCGCAGACAAGAATAGTCTCGAAAGGAGAGCCCCGCAGGCATGAATAGGCCGGAAAAGAGAGTCCCACAGGGAAGAACAGGCCCGAACGGAGAGTTCTGCAAGCAAGTATAGGCCTGAATGGAGAGTCCGGCAGGCAAGAATAGGCCCAAACTGAGAGTCCCCCAGGCAAGAATATCCCCTAATAGAGGAGCCCCACAGGCAAGAACAAGCCCAAATAGCGGAGCCCCGCACGCAGGAAAAGGCCTCAATAATGGAGCTCCACAGGCACAAAGAGGCCGGAATAGAGGAGCCCCGCAGACAACAGGAAGCCTGAAAGGAGAGTCCTGCAGGCAAGAATAGTCCCGAACTGGGACTCAGGCAGGCAAGAAAAGTCCCTTACACAGTCCCGCGGGCAAGACTAGGCCTGAATAGTGGAGCCCCGCAGGCAAGAACAGGCCCAAACA
The DNA here is from genome assembly GCF_030014295.1 of Loxodonta africana. Lineage (NCBI taxonomy): Eukaryota > Metazoa > Chordata > Mammalia > Proboscidea > Elephantidae > Loxodonta > Loxodonta africana. The sequence continues at coordinate 3,645,774 of NW_026975029.1, forward strand.
GAGTCCTGCAGGCAAGAATAGGCCCTAACGGAGAGGCCTGCAGGTGAGAACAGGCCCGAACAGAGAGTCCGGCAGCCGAGAAAAGGCCCGAACCAAGAGTCCCGAAGGCGACAACAGGCCCATAGGGAGAGTCCCGCAGGCAAGAACAGGCCCGAAAGGAGATTCCGACAGGCCAGAATAGAGGAGCCCTGTAGGCAAGAATAGGCCTGAACAGGGTCCGGCAGGCAAAAATAGACCCTAACGGAGAGGCCTGCAGGTGAGAACAGGCCGGAAGGGAGATTCCCGTAGCCAAGAATAGGCCCGAACAGAGTCTGGAAGGCAAGAATAGACCCGAATAGAAGAGCCCCGCAGGCAAGAACATGCCTGAATAGCAGAGCCCCGCACGTACGAACACGGGGAATAGCGGAACCTGCCACGCACGAACACCGGAGCTCCGCAGGCAAGAGCAGGCCCGAAGAGCGGAGCCCGGCACGCACGGACACGCCAAATAGCGGAGCCCCACACGCACGTACAGGCCCAAATAGCGGAGCCCCGCACGCACGAACAGGCCTGAATAACGGAGGCCCGCAGGCTCAAACAGGCCTGAATAACGGAGCTCCATAGGCACGAACAGGCCCGAATAGAAGAACAACCGCAGGCAAGAGGAGGAACGAAAAGATGCTCCCGTAGGCAAGATTAGGCCCGAAGAGAGAGTTTGGCAGGTAAGAATAGTCCGGAACGGAAAGTCCCGCAGGCAGGAATAGGCCCTAAAGGAGAGTCCTGGAGGCAAGAATAGGCCCGAATGAATGATCCCACAGGCAAGAATAGGACCGAACAGAGTGTCCCACAGGCATGAATGGGCCGGAACGGAAGGTCCTTCAGGCGAGAATAGGCCCGAACGGAGAGTCCCGCAGGCCAGGATAGGCCCGAACGGAGATTCCCGAATGCAAGAACAGGCCCAAATAGAGGAGCCCCGCAAGCAAGAATAGGCCCAAACAGAGTCCCGCAGGCAAGAATAGGCCCGAACGGAGAGTCCCGCAGGCCAGGATAGGCCTGAACAGAGTCCCGCAGGCAAGAATAGGCCCACCTGGAGAGTCCCCCAGGCCAGAATAGGCCCGAACGGAGATTCCCGCAAGAATAGGGCCGAATAGAGGAGCCCCGCAGGCAACAATAGGCCCTAACGGAGAGGCCTGCAGGCGAGAACAGGCCCGAACAGAGAGTCCCGCAGGCAAGAATATAGAATGTTGAATACAGTATAAAGAATATGGAATATAGAATACACAAAAATATAGTATATGTAAATATATAGAAAATAGAAGATTGAATATAGAAAAATATAGAATATAGAAAAATTGCAAATGTTTAATATAGAATGTAGAATATAGAAGATTTTAAAATGTAGCCTATACAATATGGAATATAGAATACAGAAGAATATAGCATAGAGAAAAATATAGAATATAGAACATAGAACATCGAATATAGAATAGAGACTATGGTTTATAGGATATAGGAAAATATAGAATATAGAACATAGAATTTAGAATGGAATATAGAATATAGAAGAATTTAGAATATAGAATATGGAATATAGAAGGAAATAGTACATAGAAGAAAACTGAACATAGAACACAGAACACAGAAGATAGAATACAGAATGTAAAGGAATATAGAAAATAGTAGAATATAGAATATACAAGAATATGGAATACAGAAGAATATAAACAAGAATATGGATTATAGAATATACATTACAGAAGAATATAGAATACAGAATATAGAAGAATATTGAATATAAATTTAGAATATAGAAGAATATAGAGAAGGCTATAGAAAATACAAGAAAAAGAATATAGTAGAATGTAGAATACACAATATGGAAGAATAGAAGAATTAGAATATAGAATACAGAAGAATATAGAATATACGTTATAGAAGAATATACACAGTAGAAGACTATACAATACAGAATATAGATTATACAAGAACATGTAATACAGAATTTAGAATATAGAAAGTAGAATGTAGAATACAGAAATAGAATATAAAATATAGAATAAAGACTGTAGAATACAGATTATAGAATATAGAAAATTATGGAATGTAGAATGTAAAATATAGAATACACTATATCCTTCTATTTTCAAAGTTCTTTTGTATTCTGTATTCTATCTTCAGTGTTCTGTGTTCCATATTCTATGTTTTAAATTCTCTATATTCTATAATCTATGTTCTTCTATATTCTATATTTTTGTATATCCTATATCCCGTACTCTGTATTCTATATTCTATATTTTTCTACATACAGTATTCTTCTATATTCCATATTCTATATTCTACATTGTATATTTTAAATTCTTCCATATTCTATGTTCTGTATTCTACATTCTAAATTCTTTATTCTATGTTCTTCCATATTCTGTATTTTTCTATATACTATAATTTTCTGTATTCTACATTCCATATTCTACATTCTTCCTTCTATATTTTATATTATTCTATATTCTGAATTCTATATTCTTCTATGTTGTAGATTCTGTATTTTACATTCTATATTCTATATTCCATTATTTCTATATTCTATAATCTATATTCTTCTATATTCTGTGTTCTTTATGCTTTATTTCATATTCTATATTTTGTATTCTACATTGTATGTTCTTCTATATTCTATTTTTTCTATATTCTATATTCCATACTCTGTGTTCTATATTCAATGTTCTTTTTCTATATTCTATATTTTTCTGTATAATTTTCTGTATTCTATATTCTACATTCTATACTCTATTCTTCTATAGTCTGTACCATATATTGTTCTATATTGTATATTCTGTATTTTACATTCTATATTCCATAATCTTCTATGTTCTATAATGTATATTCTCTATATTATGTATTTTTTATTCTATATTTTATATTCTGTATTCTACATTCTATATTTTACATTCTATATTTTTCTATATTCCATTGTCTGTATTCTATATTCAATGTTTTTTCCTATAGTCTATATTTTTTATAATTTCAGTATTCTATATTCCATATTGCATATTCTATAAACTATATTCTACATTCTATATTCTCTTATATTCCATCTTCTATATTCCAGAATCTTCTATATTCTGTAATGTATATTCTTCTATATTCTCTGTTCTTTATTCTATATTTTATACTCTATATTCTGTATTGTACTTTGTACATACTCTATTCTATATTCTATATTTATCTCTATTCTATACTTTTCTATATTCTCTATTAGTACCCTGTATTGTATACTATATTCCAAATTCCTCTGTATTCTATATTCCACATTCTAAATTCTATGTTCTTCTATATTCTATATTTTCCTTTTTTTATATTCCATACTCTCTATTGTATATTCGATGTTCTATGTTGTATATTCTATATTTTCTCTATACTATATTCTTCTGTATTCTATATTCCATAAAGTATATTCTACATTCTATATTCTAAAATCTTCTATATTCTACATTCTGTATTCTATATTCTTCTATATGCTATGTTCTATATTCAATCTTCCATTTTCTATATTTTTACATATACTATATTTTTGTGAATTCTATATTCCATATTCTTGATACTATATTCAACATTCTATGTTCTTCTATATTCCATATTCCATATCCTCCTACATTCTATATTTTACATTCTACATTCTATATTCCATAATCTTCTGTATTGTATAATTTATAATATTCTATACTCTATATTCTCCTATATTCTTCATTTTATATTTTGCATTCTGTAATCTGTATTTCACATTGTACATTTTATATTCTTCTGTATTCTATATTCTAAACATATATTCTATGTTCTTCTATATTCTGTTATCTATGCTATATTCTTCTATAATGTATATTCTATATCCTTATTTATTCCAAATCCTCCATACACTATATTCTTCTATTTTCAAAGTTCTTTTATATTCTGTATTCTATCTTCAGTGTTCTATGTTCCATATTCTATATTTGAAATTCTTTACATTCTATAATCGATGTTCCTCTGTATTCTATATTTTTGTATGTTCTATTTTTATATTCCATACTCTAGTCTATATTCGATGTTCTATATTCTATATTTTTCTACATACAATATTCCTCTATATTCTATATTGCACATTTCATATTCTACTTTCTGCATTGTATATTTTAAATTCTTCCATATTCTATGTTCTGTATTCTTTTTTCTTCCATATTCTTCTATATTTTTCTACATACTATATTTTTCTATATTCTATATTCCATATTCTTCATTCTTCCTTCTATATTCTATATTCATCTATATTCTGTATTCTATGTTCTTCTATATTGTATATTCTGCATTTTATATTCTATATTCCATTATCTTCTATATTCTTTAATCTATATTGTTCTATATTCTGTGTTCTTTATGCTTTATTTCATATTCTATATTTTGTATTCTACATTCTATATTCTATGTTCTTCTATATTCTATATTCCATACTCTGTGTTGCATATTCAGTGTTCTTTTTCTATATTATATACTTTTCTATATAATTTTCTGTATTCTATATTCTACATTCTATACTCTATATTCTTCCATAGTCTGTATCGTATATTCTTCTATATTGTATATTCTGTATTTTACATTCTACATTTTCTGTATTTTTCTATGTTCCATTGTCTGTATTCTATATTCAATTTTTTTCTATAGTGTATATATTTTATAATTTTCCGTATTCTATATTCCATATTGCATATTCTGTATACTATATTCTGCATTCTATATTCTCTTATATTCCATCTCCTATATTCTGTATTTAATTCTACATTCTATATTCCAGAATCTTCTATATTCTATAATCTATATTCCTCTGTATTCTATGTTCTATATTCTATATTTTATATTCTAAATTCTACTTTGTACATATTCTATTCTATAGTCTATATTTATCTCTATTCTATATTTTTTCTATATTCTCTATTTCATACTCTGTATTCTATATTCCATAGTCAATGTTCTATATTCTATATTTTTATATACTATATTCTTCTGTATTCTATATTCCTTATTCTGTATTCTACATTCTGCATTCTGTATTCTTCTATGTTCTGCGTTCTATACTCTTCTACATTCTTATTCTATATTCTTCACTTATAATCTATATTCTTCTATCTGCTGTATTCTATATTGTACATTCTAAATTCTATATTCTGCAGTCTACATTCTATATTTTAAATTTTTCAATATTCTTTATTCTTCTCTGTACCCTATTCCATATTCCATGTTCTCCATTCTACATTTTATATTCTATTTTTTTCTATATTCTACATTTTATGTTCTAAATTTTTCTGAATTCTGTATTCTTCTATCTTCTATATTTTTATTGTATATTCTGCCTTCTAATCTCTGTATTCTTCTGTAATCTAATATTCTTTTTTATAGTCTATTCCGTATTCTCTATTCTACATTCTATATTCTTCTGTAGTTTGTAATTTATATTCTTCTACTTTCTGTATTCTGTATTCTTCAGTAGTGTATATCCTATACCCTATATTTGTCAATATTCTATTTTCTTCTGCGTTCTATCTTCTATATTCTGTAGTCTGTCATCTATATTCTTTATTCTTCTATATTCTGCATTCATACATCTGTATCTTCTATATTCTAAATTTATGCTCTATGTTTTCCTATATTCTGTATTCTATATTTTTCAACATTCTATATTCTTCTATAATTATATTCTACATTCTCATATTTTCCATATTCTATATTCTTCTATAAAACTATATTCTTTTTTCTTTTATATTCTGTATTGTATCTTCTATGTTCTATATTCTATATACTATATTCCTCTGTATTCTATAGTCCATATTCTATATTCTATGTTCTAAATTCTTCTATACTCTATATTCTGTATTTTATATTCTATATTCTTCTATGTTCTATATTCTTTTATATTCTATTTCTATGTTTTTCCATAGTCTCGGTTGTATATTCCATATTCTGTATTCTATACTGTATATTCTACGTTCTATATTCTAAAATCTTCTATATTCTACATTCTGTATTCTAAATTCTACAGTCTATATTCTTCTAGATTCTATATTCTAGATTTTTCTGTATTCTGTTCTATATTCAATCTTCTTTTTTCTATATTTTACATATACTATATTTTTGTGTATTCTATATTCCATATTCTTGATACTATATTCAACATTCCATATTCTTGTATATTCTGTATTCCATTTTCTCCTATATTCTACATTTTACATTCTACATTGTATTTTCCATAATCATGTATATTGTATAATTTATTATCTTCTATATTCTGTAATTTATATTCTCCTATATTCTTCATTCTATAGTTTGCATTCTATAATCACTATTCTACATTGTACATATTATATTCTTCTGTATTCTATATTCTGAATTTATATTCTATTTTCTTCTATATTCTGTATTCTTTATGCTGTGTTCTTCTATAACATATATTCTATACTCTTCTTTATTCCAAATCTTCTATACACTATATTCTTCTATTTTCAAAGTTCTTTTATATTCTGTATTGTATCTTCAGTGTTCTCTGTATCATATTCTATATTTTAAAGTCTCTATATTCTGTGATCTGTGTTCTTCGATGTTTTTCTACATTCTCTATTTTTGTATATTCTCTATTCCATACTCTGTATTCTATATTCGATGTTCTATATTCCATATTTGTCTTCATACAATATTCTTCCATATTCTATATTGCATATTTTATATTCCATATTCTATATTCTACATTCTATATTTTAAATTCCTCTATATTCTGTATTCTATAGTCTATGTTCTTCCATATTCTATCTTTTTACATACTATATTTTTCTATATTCTGTATTCTATACTCCGTATTCTCCATTTGTCCTATATTCTTCTATATTGTGTATTCTCTATTTTACATTCTATATTCTATTGTCTTCTATATTCTATAATATATATTCTATGTTCTGTGTAATTTATACTTTATTTCATAATGTGTGTTTTGTATTCTACATTCTATAATCTATGTTCAATATTCTATATTCTTCTATATTCTATATTTTCTATATTCTCTATTCCATACTCTATGTTCTATACTGAATGTTGATTTCCTAAATGCGGCAAACGGGTCATCCGTGTCCCCACATCCATAAGCCACTGGAATGCTGGGGCCGAGGCTGCCAGAATTTAGGCCTAGCCTTCGGAGCCCGGCCACATACGCAGCCTTCCACCAGAGGCAGAGACATGGAGACAGCAAAAATTTGGAAAATGGCAGCGTCTCCTTGATATCCCTGGCATCGCGCTTTCTGAGCGACGTGCTTTTTTTCCTAGTAGGATAACGCACTGACGGAGAAAGGCAGGCTTATGTATGGAGGAAAGGTGTGTGCTTAGAGGGTGACGAAGCTGAGACCAGGTTGGGATCCTTAGTCTCAGGAGAGGCCACTGGAAGCTGTGGGTCAATGTTCTCTGCCCATCCCAGTTTGCAGGGGGAGGTTTTCACCACACAAAGCAGCGGCAGAATTATTCGTCGCTGGAGAGGTTGCATCTGCCCACAAGTTCCACCAGGCCAGTGTCCACCCCCACTGTATTGCCCATGTCAATCAACAGAAGCTAAGACCTTCCAGAGAGACTACATGCTATTCTCTATCCACGGGGAAGTGGTACATCCAGAAGCCTCCCCCGTTTTATCTCCAGGCTCTCTCTCAGGTGCCTCATACTTGTGATGTGTCTCAGAGGTAGAATGAAGAGATTTCTCTGAATGACCACATACAGAGAGGGGCCATAGATGCTGAGGAAAGGTGCCTTGCCTACTGATAACCTAGTGTAACTGGAAAAGAGATACCTGCCTGCTGTCCCAGTGTGCGGAACGTGTCCACATAAGCAGTTGCCTACTGTGAAGTTATTCCCTGGGTGCCCTCGATTTTGTGGCCAAAGACACGAGGGGCCGTTGTGTGTCCATGGGTAAAATGCAGGGCTATGCGGAACTGGCTGGATAGGCTGGACCTCTCCTATTGCCTCAGTGCTTGTGACCCGTCCCCGTCAGAAGTTCCGGCCAGCCTTCCAGTGGCTGTGTCCATGGTGATTGGGAAAGAAGCCTTAGGCCCCACACTCAGCCTTCATCTGAGCTACCTGGCCTTTTGACCCTCATCTAGACCGATGTGTAGATGAAAGAAAGGATGTCGCCCAGTGAGCACGTGTCCTCATTTAATTTGAAGGATTAGGCTCCTTGCCTAGGCAGAAGACAGCCAAGGTCAGCCTGAGCCTAGACACCTAGTGACCTGTGACACTGCAGCCAGTGATAGATGTTGATGTCCACGCTCAGGTATCCGCAGGTGGCGGATTCAGTGTGGTGGGAAGAGAAGTGGAAGTAGAGATGACACACTCACGAGGGCACGGGCCAAAGGTCAGGGAAAATAGCTGAGGTCGTGGAGCTCTAGCGGAGCCAGTCTAGGGCCCAGGCCTCCCTGCTGTACGAGGCAAAGAGGTGATCCATATGCCGCCATCCGTAGACTGTGGACGGCTGGGGCCCTGGATGCCCGGATTTCGTCCTTGTCTACCGAGAAGTGACGCACATGCAGTGTGCCACCGGAGGCTGTGGAGCAGCAGAGGGCAAAATCTTGAAAATGGGGGCTTCAGTTGACTTGGCCTGTGCTCTCCTTTGGCTGAGTGACATCGTGTGTTTCCTAGCAGGTGAAGACATTCGTGGAGAGAGGCGGTTTCCATGCGTGCAGGCAAAGTGTGTGCTGAGATGATGAGTTGCTGGAGACCAGGGTGGACTCCTCAGACCCAGAATAGGCCTCTGGCAGGTATGTGTCAATGTTTTCTGCCCATGGCACTCAGCCGGTTATTTGCATAGAATGTTAGGAGCGGAATTAGTAGTCTCCGGAGAGGCTGCCACTTGTCAGCGAGCTTCACCTGGCCAGGTCCCACGGTGATGTCAAGCTTCACCTGGCCAGGTCCGCCCGTGATGTAGCTCCCCAATCAATCACTACTCTCTAGACCTCCCAGATAGACTCCCAGAACTTCTCTCCCCATGGGCAAGCAGTAGAGCCAGAGGCCTTCCCCCTTTGCTCTTTGGTCTCTAGGCCCTCTGTCAGGCACTCCAAGGTGTGAAGTGACAAGGGGGAGAAGGAAGAGATTTCAGAGAACGAAGACAAGCAGAGAGAGACAGAGAGAGGCAAGAGATGCTGAGTGGGGATGCCTTGCCTACTGATATCCTCAGGAAAGTGGGAAAGAGGTACCTGGCGTGCTCTGCCAATGCCCTGAAGCAGTCCGCACCAGGGGCTCCCTTGTGCCTGCGTAGCCTTTCCCGGGGCGTGCTCAAATCCTGTGGCCACTAGGGGTCATAGGTCCCAATGGAGGGCCCTGTGTCATCTGCCTGGCGGGCCGGATCTCTGCCATTGGCTCAGTCTTGTCACCAGCCCCATCCCAAGCTCCGCCCACTCTTGCGGTGGGGGGACTGTCTCTATGGTGATGGCAAAGAAGCCTCAGCCCCGCCCACCTGGCCTTGACTTCACCTACCTGGCCCTCTGACCCTCACTCAGACCTCTGTGTTGATAAAAATCAATGTCCGCCAGTGCCCAGGTGTCAGCATCTGGGATAAAGGATTCGGGACCTTGCCTGGGGCAGAAGGCAGCCTAGGTCAGCGGGTAGCTGGAAGTCTAGTGACTTGGGACACTGCTGCCAGTGACAAATGGTGACTCCCACACTCACATATCCCCTGGTGGCAGAACGCTAGTGATGGGTGGAGAAACATCGCTCCGGAGCACACGTTTAATGGGGCACCAGCCAAAGCAAAGGCCAGGGCCAGTAGTGGACGTCGCGGAGCTGAATGGCAAGCCAGTGAAGGGCTCAAGGATCCCTCCTGTATGTGGCGAACAGGTCATCCGTGTCCCCACGTCCATCAACCATTGCACTGCTGGGGCCCAGGCTGCCAGGATTTCGGCCTTGCCTTCGGAGCCCGGCCACATAGGCAGCCTTGCACCGGAGGCGGGGACGTGTAGACAGCAAAAATTTGGAAACTGGCAGTGTTTCCTCGATTTCCCTGGCATCGGCCTCTTTGAGCGGCTTGCTTTTTTTCCTGGTAGGATAGGGCCCTGACGGAGAAAGGCAGGATTACGTGTGCAGGAAAGGTGTGTGTTGAGAGGGTGACGACGTTGAGAACACGTTGGGATCTTTAGTCCCAGGAAAGGCCCCTGGCGGGTGTGGGTCAATGTTCTCTACCCATCCCCCTTGGCGGGGGGAGGTTTTCACCATACAAAGCAGCAGCGCAATTATTCGTCGCCGGAGAGGTTGCATCTGCCCACAAGCTCCCCCTGGCCAGGGTCCGCCCCTACTGTATTGCGCGTGTCAGTCAACAGAAGCTAAGACCTTCCAGAGAGACTACCTGCTATTCTGTCCCCACGGGGAAGCAGTACAGCCAGAAGCCTCCCCCGTTCCATCTCTAGGCTCTCTCTCAGGCCCCTCATACTTGTGATGTGTCTCAGGGGTAGAATGAAGAGATTCCTCTGAGTGAACACATACGTGAGAGGCCACAGATGCTGAGGAAGGGCGCCTTGCCTAGTGATATCCTAGCGTAAGTGGAAAAGAGGTACCTGCCTGCTGTCCCAGTGTGTCGAACGTGTTCACATCAGGGGTTGCCTACTGTGAAGTTATTCCCTGGGTGCCCTGGATTTTGTGGCCAAAGACGCAAGGGGCCGTTGTCTGTCCATGGGTAAAATGGAGGGCTCTGCGGAACTGGCCGGTTAGGCTGGACCTCTCCTATTGGCTGAGTGTTTGTGACTCGTCCCCGTCCGAAGTTCCGCCCAGCCTTCCGGTGGCTGTCACCATGGTGATTGGGAAAGAAGCCTTAGGCCCCACACTCAGCCCTCACCTGGCCTACCTGGCCTCTTTCCCCTCATCTAGACCGCTGCGTGGATGAAAGAAAGGATGTCGGCCAGTGAGCACGTGTCCTCATTTCCTTGGAAGGATTAGGTTCCTTGCCTGGGCAGAAGACAGCCAAGGTCAGCCTGAGCCTAGACACCTAGTGACCTGTGACACTGCAGCCAGTGATAGATGTTGATGCTCACGCTCAGGTATCCGCAGGTGGCGGATTCAGTGTGGTGCGAAGAGAAGTGGAAGTAGAGATGACACACTCACGAGGGCACAGGCCAAAGGTCAGGGAAAATAGCTGAGGTCGTGGAGCTCTAGCGGAGCCAGTCTAGGGCCCAGGCCTCCCTGCTGTACGAGGCAAAGAGGTGATCCATATGCCGCCATCCGTAGATTCTGGACGGCTGGGGCCCTGGATGCCCGGATTTCGGCCTCGTCTACCGAGAAGTGACGCACATGCAGTGTGCCACCGGAGGCTGTGGAGCAGCAGAGGGCAAAATCTTGAAAATGGGGGCTTCAGTTGACTTGGCCTGTGCTCTCCTTTGGCTGAGTGACATCGTGTGTTTCCTAGCAGGTGAAGACATTCGTGGAGAGAGGCGGTTTCCATGCGTGCAGGCAAAGTGTGTGCTGAGATGATGAGTTGCAGGGGAGACCAGGGTGGACTCTCCAGACCCAGAATAGGCCTCTGGCAGGTATGTGTCAATGTTTTCTGCCCATGGCACTCAGCCGGTTATTTGCATAGAATGTTAGGAGCGGAATTAGTAGTCTCCGGAGAGGCTGCCACTTGTCAGCGAGCTTCACCTGGCCAGGTCCCACGGTGATGTCAAGCTTCACCTGGCCAGGTCCGCCCGTGATGTAGCTCCCCAATCAATCACTACTCTCTAGACCTCCCAGATAGACTCCCAGAACTTCTCTCCCCATGGGCAAGCAGTAGAGCCAGAGGCCTTCCCCCTTTGCTCTTTGGTCTCTAGGCCCTCTGTCAGGCACTCCAAGGTGTGAAGTGACAAGGGGGAGAAGGAAGAGATTTCAGAGAACGAAGACAAGCAGAGAGAGACAGAGAGAGGCAAGAGATGCTGAGTGGGGATGCCTTGCCTACTGATATCCTCAGGAAAGTGGGAAAGAGGTACCTGGCGTGCTCTGCCAATGCCCTGAAGCAGTCCGCACCAGGGGCTCCCTTGTGCCTGCGTAGCCTTTCCCGGGGCGTGCTCAAATCCTGTGGCCACTAGGGGTCATAGGTCCCAATGGAGGGCCCTGTGTCATCTGCCTGGCGGGCCGGATCTCTGCCATTGGCTCAGTCTTGTCACCAGGCCCATCCCAAGCTCCGCCCACTCTTGCGGTGGGGGGACTGTCTCTATGGTGATGGCAAAGAAGCCTCAGCCCCGCCCACCTGGCCTTCACTTCACCTACCTGGCCCTCTGACCCTCACTCAGACCTCTGTGTTGATAAAAATCAATGTCCGCCAGTGCCCAGGTGTCAGCATCTGGGATAAAGGATTCGGGACCTTGCCTGGGGCAGAAGGCAGCCTAGGTCAGCGGGTAGCTGGAAGTCTAGTGACTTGGGACACTGCTGCCAGTGACAAATGGTGACTCCCACACTCACATATCCCCTGGTGGCAGAACGCTAGTGATGGGTGGAGAAACATCGCTCCGGAGCACACGTTTAATGGGGCACCAGCCAAAGCAAAGGCCAGGGCCAGTAGTGGACGTCGCGGAGCTGAATGGCGAGGCAGTGAAGGGCCCAAGGATCCCTCCTGTATGTGGCGAACAGGTCATCCGTGTCCCCACGTCCATCAACCATTGCACTGCTGGGGCCCAGGCTGCCAGGATTTCGGCCTTGCCTTCGGAGCCCGGCCACATAGGCAGCCTTGCACCGGAGGCGGGGACGTGTAGACAGCAAAAATTTGGAAACTGGCAGTGTTTCCTCGATTTCCCTGGCATCGGCCTCTTTGAGCGGCTTGCTTTTTTTCCTGGTAGGATAGGGCCCTGACGGAGAAAGGCAGGATTACGTGTGCAGGAAAGGTGTGTGTTGAGAGGGTGACGACGTTGAGACCACGTTGGGATCTTTAGTCCCAGGAAAGGCCCCTGGCGGGTGTGGGTCAATGTTCTCTACCCATCCCCCTTGGCGGGGGGAGGTTTTCACCATACAAAGCAGCAGCGCAATTATTCGTCGCCGGAGAGGTTACATCTGCCCACAAGCTCCCCCTGGCCAGGGTCCGCCCCTACTGTATTGCGCGTGTCAGTCAACAGAAGCTAAGACCTTCCAGAGAGACTACCTGCTATTCTGTCCCCACGGGGAAGCAGTACAGCCAGAAGCCTCCCCCGTTCCATCTCTAGGCTCTCTCTCAGGCCCCTCATACTTGTGATGTGTCTCAGGGGTAGAATGAAGAGATTCCTCTGAGTGAACACATACGTGAGAGGCCACAGATGCTGAGGAAGGGCGCCTTGCCTAGTGATATCCTAGCGTAAGTGGAAAAGAGGTACCTGCCTGCTGTCCCAGTGTGTCGAACGTGTTCACATCAGGGGTTGCCTACTGTGAAGTTATTCCCTGGGTGCCCTGGATTTTGTGGCCAAAGACGCAAGGGGCCGTTGTCTGTCCATGGGTAAAATGGAGGGCTCTGCGGAACTGGCCGGTTAGGCTGGACCTCTCCTATTGGCTGAGTGTTTGTGACTCGTCCCCGTCCGAAGTTCCGCCCAGCCTTCCGGTGGCTGTCACCATGGTGATTGGGAAAGAAGCCTTAGGCCCCACACTCAGCCCTCACCTGGCCTACCTGGCCTCTTTCCCCTCATCTAGACCGCTGCGTGGATGAAAGAAAGGATGTCGGCCAGTGAGCACGTGTCCTCATTTCCTTGGAAGGATTAGGTTCCTTGCCTGGGCAGAAGACAGCCAAGGTCAGCCTGAGCCTAGACACCTAGTGACCTGTGACACTGCAGCCAGTGATAGATGTTGATGCTCACGCTCAGGTATCCGCAGGTGGCGGATTCAGTGTGGTGGGAAGAGAAGTGGAAGTAGAGATGACACACTCACGAGGGCACAGGCCAAAGGTCAGGGAAAATAGCTGAGGTCGTGGAGCTCTAGCGGAGCCAGTCTAGGGCCCAGGCCTCCCTGCTGTACGAGGCAAAGAGGTGATCCATATGCCGCCATCCGTAGATTCTGGACGGCTGGGGCCCTGGATGCCCGGATTTCGGCCTCGTCTACCGAGAAGTGACGCACATGCAGTGTGCCACCGGAGGCTGTGGAGCAGCAGAGGGCAAAATCTTGAAAATGGGGGCTTCAGTTGACTTGGCCTGTGCTCTCCTTTGGCTGAGTGACATCGTGTGTTTCCTAGCAGGTGAAGACATTCGTGGAGAGAGGCGGTTTCCATGCGTGCAGGCAAAGTGTGTGCTGAGATGATGAGTTGCAGGGGAGACCAGGGTGGACTCTCCAGACCCAGAATAGGCCTCTGGCAGGTATGTGTCAATGTTTTCTGCCCATGGCACTCAGCCGGTTATTTGCATAGAATGTTAGGAGCGGAATTAGTAGTCTCCGGAGAGGCTGCCACTTGTCAGCGAGCTTCACCTGGCCAGGTCCCACGGTGATGTCAAGCTTCACCTGGCCAGGTCCGCCCGTGATGTAGCTCCCCAATCAATCACTACTCTCTAGACCTTCCAGATAGACTCCCAGAACTTCTCTCCCCATGGGCAAGCAGTAGAGCCAGAGGCCTTCCCCCTTTGCTCTTTGGTCTCTAGGCCCTCTGTCAGGCACTCCAAGGTGTGAAGTGACAAGGGGGAGAAGGAAGAGATTTCAGAGAACGAAGACAAGCAGAGAGAGACAGAGAGAGGCAAGAGATGCTGAGTGGGGATGCCTTGCCTACTGATATCCTCAGGAAAGTGGGAAAGAGGTACCTGGCGTGCTCTGCCAATGCCCTGAAGCAGTCCGCACCAGGGGCTCCCTTGTGCCTGCGTAGCCTTTCCCGGGGCGTGCTCAAATCCTGTGGCCACTAGGGGTCATAGGTCCCAATGGAGGGCCCTGTGTCATCTGCCTGGCGGGCCGGATCTCTGCCATTGGCTCAGTCTTGTCACCAGGCCCATCCCAAGCTCCGCCCACTCTTGCGGTGGGGGGACTGTCTCTATGGTGATGGCAAAGAAGCCTCAGCCCCGCCCACCTGGCCTTCACTTCACCTACCTGGCCCTCTGACCCTCACTCAGACCTCTGTGTTGATAAAAATCAATGTCCGCCAGTGCCCAGGTGTCAGCATCTGGGATAAAGGATTCGGGACCTTGCCTGGGGCAGAAGGCAGCCTAGGTCAGCGGGTAGCTGGAAGTCTAGTGACTTGGGACACTGCTGCCAGTGACAAATGGTGACTCCCACACTCACATATCCCCTGGTGGCAGAACGCTAGTGATGGGTGGAGAAACATCGCTCCGGAGCACACGTTTAATGGGGCACCAGCCAAAGCAAAGGCCAGGGCCAGTAGTGGACGTCGCGGAGCTGAGTGGCGAGCCAGTGAAGGGCCCAAGGATCCCTCCTGTATGTGGCGAACAGGTCATCCGTGTCCCCACGTCCATCAACCATTGCACTGCTGGGGCCCAGGCTGCCAGGATTTCGGCCTTGCCTTCGGAGCCCGGCCACATAGGCAGCCTTGCACCGGAGGCGGGGACGTGTAGACAGCAAAAATTTGGAAACTGGCAGTGTTTCCTCGATTTCCCTGGCATCGGCCTCTTTGAGCGGCCTGCATTTTTCCTGGTAGGATAGGGTCCTGACGGAGAAAGGCAGGATTACGTGTGCAGGAAAGGTGTGTGTTGAGAGGGTGATGACGTTGAGACCACGTTGGGATCTTTAGTCCCAGGAAAGGCCCCTGGCGGGTGTGGGTCAATGTTCTCTACCCATCCCCCTTGGCGGGGGGAGGTTTTCACCATACAAAGCAGCAGCGCAATTATTCGTCGCCGGAGAGGTTGCATCTGCCCACAAGCTCCCCCTGGCCAGGGTCCGCCCCTACTGTATTGCGCGTGTCAGTCAACAGAAGCTAAGACCTTCCAGAGAGACTACCTGCTATTCTGTCCCCACGGGGAAGCAGTACAGCCAGAAGCCTCCCCCGTTCCATCTCTAGGCTCTCTCTCAGGCCCCTCATACTTGTGATGTGTCTCAGGGGTAGAATGAAGAGATTCCTCTGAGTGAACACATACGTGAGAGGCCACAGATGCTGAGGAAGGGCGCCTTGCCTAGTGATATCCTAGCGTAAGTGGAAAAGAGGTACCTGCCTGCTGTCCCAGTGTGTCGAACGTGTTCACATCAGGGGTTGCCTACTGTGAAGTTATTCCCTGGGTGCCCTGGATTTTGTGGCCAAAGACGCAAGGGGGCGTTGTCTGTCCATGGGTAAAATGGAGGGCTCTGCGGAACTGGCCGGTTAGGCTGGACCTCTCCTATTGGCTGAGTGTTTGTGACTCGTCCCCGTCCGAAGTTCCGCCCAGCCTTCCGGTGGCTGTCACCATGGTGATTGGGAAAGAAGCCTTAGGCCCCACACTCAGCCCTCACCTGGCCTACCTGGCCTCTTTCCCCTCATCTAGACCGCTGTGTGGATGAAAGAAAGGATGTCGGCCAGTGAGCACGTGTCCTGATTTCCTTGGAAGGATTAGGTTTCTTGCCTGGGCAGAAGACAGCCAAGGTCAGCCTGAGCCTAGACACCTAGTGACCTGTGACACTGCAGCCAGTGATAGATGTTGATGTCCACGCTCAGGTATCCGCAGG